>NW_007729048.1:2085-14607 GCF_000696425.1 Galeopterus variegatus | reverse complement strand
AGGAAGGAAGGAAGGAAGGAAGGAAGGAAGGAAGGAAGGAAGGAAGGAAGGAGAAGGAAATGAGATCTCAGAAGTAATGCTAGGGGGCGGATCATGCAGGTACTTCAAGGTCACTAGAAGACATCTAGTTTTTCTTTTGAGTGATATGGAAAGACATCAGATGGTTTTGAGTAGAGACATACATGAACTGGCTTATATTTTAATAGGATCACAGTGGCTGCCATTTTGAGAGGAGACTGAAAAAGGCAGAAGACAGGCAATAGAGAAGGTTATTTCAGTAATCCGCATTAGAAAGGACGGTAGCTTAGATCAGGGTATTGGCAGTTGTGGTGTGAAAAGTGGTCTAATTCTGCGTTTATTTTGAAGGATAACCTAAATAATTTTCTGATGGGTTTGAGGAGCAAGTGAAGAGTGAGTCAGAAATGATTCAGGTATATTTGCCTACATGACAAATTTTTCCTACATGGAAAAATAAGGTTGCCATTGGCTGAGATGTGGAATATCACAGGAGAAGAGGGAATTAGGAACGAATATTAGGGGCTCAGTTTTGGATATTTAGGATAATTTTTACACGTCTAAGTTATGGTAATAATTAGATAGTTGCATATATGGGTTTGAAGTGAAGCGAAGAGGATGAGAATAGAAATATACATTAGGAATTCATTAGGATGTAGATGGTTTTTAAAACCACAAGATTGGATGAAATCACCCAAGGGGCAAGTATATATATTTAAGATGAGTTTAAAAGAGCAAGTCCTAGAGAAAACCAAAATATAAAAAGCTGGAGAAGAAGACAGTAAGTAGCAAGTGAAAGGTTGATGGAAAACAGGTGAGTGAGGCGCCCTGGAAGTGCAGAAATTATTTAAGGGAAGAGAGAGTGTTCACCTGTATCAATGGCTGCCTGTGGGTCAAGTAAGATAAGGACTGAGAAATGAAAATTAGATTGAGTATCTATTGGTTTAGGTCTCTGGTAACTTCAATCAGAGCAGTTCCTTTGTAGTGATGTGAAAAAAGAAAAGAAAAACCTCATTGAAATGGGTTCATGAGAGACAAAGAAAGAAATTGAAAGCAGCAGATAGAGACAATTCTTTCAAGGACATATATAGTAAATGGAAAGAAAAAATGGGATTGTAGCTGAGGAGGAAAATGGGTGTAGGGAAAGCAAAGATAAGTGGTCAGGGTCCCTTACGGGTTCGGAGTTTTGCCATGTACTTGATGTAAATATGCACGTGCACCCAGATGTTCCTTGGTTATTTTCTAATGTAATTGTGCATGTGCACCCAGGTGTCCTGGGTTATCAGACTTTAGTCTAAAGACAAGTGGCTCTGATCCACCGACCCCCCACCCCCAGGATGCCCTGGGTGGAGGGCCAAGGAGAGGCCGCTACTGCTGCTGGAGGCTGTTGCTGCAAGTGGTTGTTGCCAGGGCCCCTGGGACCCTCCAGAAGGCCACTGCCACTGCTGCTGGAGGCTGCTGTAAGCTGCTCCTGCTGCTGAGGAAGCTGAAAACTGAGCTTGTGTAGTCTGCCAATGGCTTCTGGGATCTTTCCCAATTAGCTAGCTAGTGGACCTGCGTGTGACAGGTCTGGTGACCCAGTCAGGCATGTGAGGGGTCTGGTGACCCAGCCAGGCATATGAGAGGTCTGTGACCCTGTCTGTACAACAGGTTTGAAGGGTCGGTGAGCCCTAGCCCTACCAATACAATGGGTTAAGATAAAATTTGTCATTTTTTATTTTTTCTTTTCTCTTTTAAATTGACACATAATAATTGTACATATTTATAAGGTACAGTGTGACATCTCAATACATGTAATTAGCAGAACTTTAAAAATCCTCTTTTTTTTAAGATGGGAGACACAGAATGATTGCATATTGTAATGATGAATAAGCTAACGATACTGATCTAACACCATACATTCTACAAAATTATTAAAAATCAACATCGTACCCCACATGTATGTACAATAAAAAAATGTTTTTAAAAAAATGGGAAATAATTTTTTTGGATGGTTAATTAGTTTCTTATGAATGCTGCAACAAATTACCACAACGTGGAAGGGAAAATCAACATCGTACCCCACATGTATGTACAATAAAAAAATGTTTTTAAAAAAATGGGAAATACTTTTTTTGGATGGTTAATTAGTTTCTTATGAATGCTGCAACAAATTACCACAACGTGGAAGGCCTTAAATAACAAAAATTTATTCTCTCATTGTTCTGGAGGGCAGAAGTCTTCCTTGCCTCTTTCAGCTTCTGGTGGACCCAGGCAGTCCTTGATTGTGACACTTCAATCTCTGCCTGTGTGGTCACATTGCTTCCTTCTATTCTTGTACCTGTGTCTTCTCTTCTGTCCTTTTTTTATGTAAACTAGTCATAGGATTTAGGGCCCATCTGGGTAATCCAGGATGACCTCATCTCAAGATATTTCATTTAATTATATCTGCACAAACCCTTTTTTTCAAATATAGTAATATTCACAGGGTCTCGGTATTAGGATGAGGACATATATTTCTGAGGACCATCATTCAATCCACTACAGATACTCATATGAATGATGCATGTCAGACAGAGAAAAACTGACGATGTGGGAGATAGATTTGCTAAAACAATATTCCAAGAAAGTGAAGAGATGGAAATTGGTGCATAAATGGAGTACATGATACTGCCACTATAACAGGAGAAATCTTAGGGTATATGGGCATATAGATGAGTAGGTGAGGATGATAGCTTACAGAACTTCTCCTCTGATTTCTTCAGTTTTCTTAGTCACGAAGCAAAGCTGTTGACTTACAGTTTGTTTGTTTATTCCCAGATGAAAACCAAAGATGAGGATTGAAAAATCCCAAGCAATTTATTAAGAAAGTAATCTCAGGAGAGACCATTAACAAGAGATGAAAGGGGAAGAAGGAAGGAAAGGAAGTCAAGGAAGAGGGCAGTTTCAGGTACAATCTTATAGCTCTTCAGCCTGATCCGTAGGAAAATTCTAGAGGGTAAATTAAGCCTAAGAGTCACACTGACTAAAGGTTAATGAGCTGAACTTTCATGCAATGAAATGCATCAGTTGTTGTGTAATTGTTTCCCAAGGATGACAAATCCTCAATATTTCCTTCTGTTAAAAAACTGGCTCCATTAACCAGAGACCATCCTCTGAAAAAAGCCCTAAGTGGTGGCTGTTTGAAGTGAAAGCACTTTGAAGGCAAGGGGCAGACAAACAAACAAATAAACAAACAAAAAAGAAGCAGAAGATTTCCCAGAGGAGCACGGCAATGTTCAAGACAATCATTGATTGAGAATGTAAACGAAAGAGAAGACATTGTAAATTTAAGAAGATTGGAGAAAAAACAAAAGAGCTGTTTAAGAGGGTAGGTGTGAAAATGGGCTTGGGAAATGGAGTGAGACTGTTGGAGAGAATTAAGAACCTACTGTATTTAAACTGAGAACAGTCATCATGAGTGTGTGTCTCTAGCCACATTCATCATAGAGTAGGAAGAAGGACAGATTTCATCAGGGTTATTATTTCACCAAACAGCCATGACATAAAGACAGAGGGGCAATGGAGTGAATGGTATATGCAAAAATGATTTACTGTGGGATATAAGTTGAGTGTGATGGGAAAAGAGGACAAGTGACAAGTGAGGGACCATGCATAATTTAGTCAGATGAATTGTTTGAAGCGGTTTGAAAGATGGTTGGATTTGGGGTATTGGTTGGAATAAGCTAGAAAGATAGGAAGTGGCAATAGAAGAGCTAGGTATTTTAAATTACAATTTGAAAGGAGATGAAATTATTATAATGACAAGATCAGAGGCAGGATCAGAGAAAGGAATGTCTAAGACAGAATGGAGGACATGATGACTGAAAGAGAGAAAGTCAGGAAACCAAGATGCCAAGATGTTGAAAGAAACATGGATGTAGATATTGAAATCACCAATAATTATGGCAGGAGTAGTGTTGTAGAAGATGGCATTAAGCCTGGAACTGAAATCTTCAACCTAATTGGGAAATGACTGCAATTCAATAAACTGTAGTGGGAGATGTCTGATTACCTGAGTTTCAAAGCAGGATGTTCTAAGGAAGATAGGAAAAATATTCTAGATGTTATACTGAGGTACAAGACAACTGCTACTCTGTCTCCAAACCCAGGACTATGAGGGTTTAGGAAAAGTAATAAATTCTCTCTTGAAATGGCTTTAGGAGAAGCAGTACCATCAAAGGGAGCCAGGTATCAGTTAATTCAAAAAGGAAAAGAAAAGGTAGAGGAGAGAAGAGTTTATGGCAATTTACCTTGTGTTTTAGAGGATACAGTGATAGAATTTTAGATGGGAGTGAGGTTGTACAGAAATAGTAGGAGAATCAGGGTTTGGGGAATGAGGGATAATCTGGAGATCTTAGGCTTTTTATTGGACTGCCATGAACAAGAAAGAGGGGCATAATGGCATTAGTCAAAAGGGACATAGACAGATAGTAATAAAGGGAGTATGAGTGTTGAGTTGAGGAAGGGTCTTACCAGGATAAGGAAGAGATCTAGGGCTTCCACTTGAACTGCATTCAGCTAATAGCAGCATGGACAGAACAGCAAAGGGAATGCTGTGCTCTGCAGAGGATGGTCCCAATCTCAGCAGACAGGCTCCCTCTTGATTCTTGCTGATGATGGATTGCAGAGAGGGCTCCAACTCTAAACACTGTCTCTCTCTCTGACTTGGCCATCCATCTATAATTTGGAAAAATTGAAACACATTAAATTTTGAAAGGGTTTTATTATTTATTTATTTGTTTGTTTGTTTATTCTCTGAGAAAATGGCACATGCTTTAATAAATCCTGATTTAAAAAGTACTTTACCTTTATTCTTGTTAACAAATTTCTATTTTATATATACATTATATATATATATATATTACATATAATACAATACATATTTATATATGCATTGTATTCCAATGTCCTAAGTTATTTCCGGCTTTTTTTCTATTTTAATTAACTCAGTAGTTATTTAAATTACCACACAATTGATTGTATTTTCTAACGTTACTAAACCCTGATCCAGTTTTTTTTCCTGAGCTAGAACATTGCCCTGGTGGACTTCTGGTCAAGATGGTGGAATAGATGGCCTCCAGTGTTAATCTCTCCCACAAATCAACCAATTTACAACTATAAAAAAGGAATGACACCTAAGCTGTTACCACTAGATCTCAGGGGAAGAGGAGGAGAGACCTGTGGAGTTCATGAAGGTGGGAGAAGCCATTATGAGAGAAAGAATAAACCCCTCCAACCATTTCAAATCCTGGCCATTTCCAGGCTGGAGCTTCTGAGTGCACAGAGCAGGAGCTGGCAAAAAGCTGTAGCTATGCCTTTCAGATGAAGTTGCTTGGAGGCAGCAGGGGAGAAGAGGGCATTGTTGGCCCCCATGCCAGCAATACCACTAATAGGGTTCCTGTGGACCCACACAAGACCAAGAGGCCACAACAACTGAAAAAAAGGAGGCACTCAGAGGCTAGTGAGTCATTGCAAGGGACTGGAGCATGGCCCATCCCATAGGGGGAGAAGAGGGCATTGTTGGCCCCCATGCCAGCAATACCACTAATAGGGTTCCTGTGGACCCACACAATACCAAGAGGCCACAACAACTGAAAAGAAGGAGGCACTCAGAGGCTAGTGAGTCATTGCAAGGGACTGGAGCATGGCCCATCCCATAGGAAGTGTTTGGAGCATGGTTAGTGGGGGAGACAGGCCCATCAGAGGAACACTGGGACACAGCAAAGACAGCTGATCTGCCCTCCAAACATTGTAGGACCACTCAGAGGAGAGTGATCAGTAATATAGAATTGCATGGGGTGCAGTTTGATGAAAAGACTCAGGCCCAGACCAGTGTTTCTACACAACCCAGGTGCACCGGATTTCACTGGAACTGGAAGTACATATAAAGTCAACCATTAAAACCTGAGCTGCACAAAAAGCCTTCCCTAGGTAATCAGCAGCAAAGCAGCAATTTAGCTAAACCACACAGCTGAAGTCCTGGCCCCCTCACAGGAAGTTCCCCCATTTTAGAAGCAGAAGTAAGCAAAGGACAGCAAATTAGTTCCAGCCCAGAGTTTGAGTGGTGGGAACAGTAAATAATCCAACACAGAACTGAAAGAAAAAATAAGGTACCCACAACCAGAGACAAAGTTTGATATTAACTAGTAAAGGTCTCATTTCACCAAAGAACACCTATAACACCTAGAAGGACCAGAAGTAACCTGGGCTACCAAACCAGAAAGAGGAGAGGGCCAGGGGCCTCAGCCATGACACCAACACCTGCAACTAGTCCCAAGTGTAGGGGCTTCGGGCCTCGGCCATATGCTCCCAACAAGCGCAACCACTGCAGCAGTGACCACCGAGCTGCCACAGGAAGCACCCCAGCCTCTGCTGAGCTGGGGTGTTGGGGGGCCAAGGGCCTCAGTCATGCCTCCCAACATGAGCAACCAGCCCAGCGATGACCACCAAGCTGCCACTGGAAGCTCCCCAGGCTCTTCCGAGCCAGGATGGATGGGGGCCAAGGACCTTGGTCATGCTTCCCCAGCACAAGCAACCAGCCCAGCAATGACCACTGAGCTGCTGCAGGAAGTGCCCCAGGCTCTCCTGAGCTGGGGTGTTGGGGGGCCAAGGGCCTTGGATGCCCACCCAACACAAACAACCAGCCCAGCAATGACCGCCTAGCCACCACAGGTAGCACCTCAGGCTGTCCCAAGACAGAGCAGTGGGGAACCAAGGGCCACAGTCATGCCTACCTAACATAAGCAACCAGCCCAGCGACTGCCACCAAGTCACAGCAAGAAGGGCCCTGGGTTCCTAGGCTGGGAAGGTGGGAGGCAAGGGCTTTTGCTGCATCCCCCTGACATCTGCACCCAGCCCAGTAATGACTAAGTCACCACTGGAAGACCCCTGGTATCGCCTGTGGGAATGTAGGTGGTGGCACAGGCCTCAACCCTGCTCCTCCTCGTCCCTACTTCTTTCCTCACATTTTCTACCCCTTTACCCTCTTCCCCTCCCTCCCAACTGCTCTTCAACAACATCATAGAATGTAAAAAAATAATATTAATAAAATAAAATAGATATAAAAAAGAACATTACACTATGTCATTAATTCCTCTAATTATTGAAATTAGAGGAAATCATCATCTTTTCTTCTTGCTCTACTAATTTTGATTCCTCAGGTGTTAGTTCTTGTGCTGGCTGAGTTGTGGTTCATTTTTGGCTATCATGTGTACACATTTTCCTAGGTGAGATTTAGGTTAGACTGCTTATCTTCTGCTCAGCCTGCTTATGCTAAGGACCTGGCAGCATGTGCTGCAGATTTTATTTGGTCTGTTTTCCTGAAGAGTGGTAGAGGGGTGGGGAAGATGTGGGTACAGCACTTTAGAAGCAAATCTTCTGGCTTTGGTTACCCTATTTCTTCCTGGGTATAGCCAGCTGCCCACAGTACTTCCCTATATCTTCAAACCAAATTCCTAAACCCTGTGTGATAATCGATAGGCATATGCCTCAGTGGCTGTTGACGATACAAGCTAGCAATGTACAGGTGAAAGTTTCCTGGGCCTATTTGGGGGTAATGAAATTATTAGCCCTTTGGATTGCTGCTGCTTTCCCTCCTGCCTTTTTCGCAGCTTCTCTCCAGGAGCCCCAGAAGTATACTTTGGCACATGTTTTAAGCTATCGACTTCTTCAAACTAATTGTCTTTTTTTCTTTTCTTTTCTTTTTTTTTTTTTTTTTTAAGAATTATGCACAGTTTACTGGGCACTATGTGTCTCCTTTTTGTTTTCCAGTGCATTCATGCATTTTTGATTTTTTTTTTTTTTTTTTTAGAATTATGCACAGTTTACTGGGCACTATGTGTCTCCTTTTTGTTTTCCAGTGCATTCATGCATTTTTGATTTTTTTTTTTATTTCTAGAAATTTGATGTTGGTTAGGCAAGATTAACATGTGCTTGTTTAGTCTTTGGATAGCGTTGGAGATTGTCTTTCTTTATTTCTAGAAATTTGATATTGGTTAGGCAAGATTAACATGTGCTTGTTTAGTCTTTGGATAGCGTTGGAGATTGTCTTTCAAGAAAGAGGTGGAGAATTTCATGAAGCTAAGGAAAGAGAAAGGTTTTATATCTCATAGAGACATCTAAAACTAATATTCACAACTTGAGCTGCCCTTCAGACAAAATGGGGCACTGCTATAACAACTAGTTATAACCAAAGTTTTGTAGACTTATATACACCAGACACCCTCAGGTCCGTAATAATGTTCTTTCTAGTATAACTTAGCAGTATTTTACTATTTCATAAACATTTATTATACAAATGTAGGATAGATAAGAAAGAAGGTATTCATAATCATTTCCCACCACTATTATATAAATCACTGAGACCACACTGGATAAAGAAAATTGAGTTCTTTCCTTGAAGTAGTCATTTTAAATATATAATTAATAGAAAAATAATTTACAGATCCAACCCTTTGTTTCTGAACCAGTATAGAGCAGTGATGAAAAGCAATTAGGCTGCTCACCTGTCTGAAGTGACTTGAAGTAGTCATTTTAAATATATAATTAATAGAAAAATAATTTACAGATCCAACCCTATGTTTCTGAACCAGTATAGAGCAGTGATGAAAAGCAATTAGGCTGCTCACCTGTCTGAAGTGTTGTATATAAACCTAAGGAGTAATTTCATTACCTAATAAGCCACACTGGGAGAATATTTCTAGTGCCTGTTACCACCCCAGGAACAACAACCATAACAACGAAATAAGCCAAAGAGCAAATGTATTTAGGAAGTAGTCATACAGAATAATCACATTTCTGTAAAATAAAGCAGATTTGGGGAAACAATATTTCTAAGTTTTAGCCATTTGCAGCATTCTTAGAACTTCTCAGAACCCTTATATGGAGACCTCATGTCCCAGAGAAGGTAATAAATGGTGGATTTAAAATAGTTTAACAAAGAAGCGCATTTGGGAAAAGTCAAGGCCGAGAAGAAAGACACTGAGAAGAGGATAGAGAAGAGAAAAAAGATCTACTAAGCACGTGATTTGTGACATAACACTTGCATATATCATTTCATATAATTCCACACAGCATCTCTGAATAACAGGCACAACTGGGGTGGGTCAGTCTATCAGTATTTCTCATTTGGCAGGCCACCTCTTAATGTTGATGGCATCTTCTACCACGGGAAGAGAAGGAAAAGGGTTTGTGAAAGATTCTATCACATGAAGAAAACGTGTTTATTTGAAAAGCTATCTACATTTTGAGCTGGTTGGCTTAGTAGGACATAAAAATTTCTCTTAAGACATGGTTGTGAGAACAGTATATAGAAGGGAGAAATTTAAGAAAAAGTAAAAGTTAAATAACTTTTCAGAATATGGTTACATGAGTTTTGGAACTGGTTGCTAGTGCTGAAGAAGACATGAGAAGAAGGTAAAAAGAGAAAGGTGCCAGAAACATGAGGAAGAGCCAGGGCTCATAAAGGACCTAACTAGTGAAACTGTGTAGTGAGTGGAGAGACGTGATCCACAGAACAGTGTTATGTAATACCCAATTTTTTCTTGTTTCATGTATTTTTCCATGGTTACTGTCAGTAACACAAACTAGCTAGATGTTTACTGATCTTGTTTATTTCTCCCTGGGAACACATAAAAACTGCATTGTCCAACCTTCCTTGGATTTCAGATGAGACATTTACTGGTTCTGTAATGCGGGCGGAAGTGAGATATACCCCTTCTTACCCTGGATATAAGGTATTTTATATCATCCTTCATGTTTGCTTTGCTTTTGGGGCAGTTGGATTGAGAGGATTCCCTGAATGATGTGGTGGATGATATGGGGGTGCTCCAGGGCACAGAGGAAGATGTAAATGGAGCCTGCCTCTCAGAATTACTTCTAGGCAGAGAACAATCTGAAAGACTCACCAACTCGTAACTGTGAAGAACTGTGGCTTGCTGTGTAAAACCACTGAAATTTGGGGACTGTCACAAAAGGTGGAGTTGGTATCATAATTTTCTAGTTTTAATACATTTTCCATTACTCCAGATCTTCAGTAAAATATGTTTTCTCCTGAATTCTTATTTTAGTTGCACTTTAGGGAAGAGAAAATGAAGTTGGTAGTCTGAAAATTCTATGCAGTTACTATCAGGAAAGAAAACAGGTATCTGGGAATTACAAGAAGAAGCCAGATAGCAGAAAAACAAACAAAAGCAAAAACAAAAACCAACTGGGACCTGCAATGGTTCAGAAAAAGAGAACAACTCCTTATTTCAGACTATATTGTAAGAAGATAATCCTTAAAGGATGACAGTAAGTGGAGGTAAGGAAGGATATTGGTTGTTAATTTTAGATGGAGGAGGACTTAATCTATTTCACAACTGAAGAGTTTTATTAGTCTTATTGGATATGCTGTTGCCCATAGATGGGATAAACTAACAACCATAAATCCCCATTTTGACTAAGAGGTCAACATAATCACTTGTGATTTTGACTGATTATGTTTAACTCAGAGCCAGTGTTCAATAATCTGGCAGAGTTCTGAATATTTTCTTATCCCAATGCACAGATACTATTGCCATACAGCTGAAAGTTATTTGGGGAAGAAATGATAATGAGATTTTTAACAAATATTTCAGGTATTATCACTGGGATATTTCTCAAGACACCTCAGTGTTTATTTCATTCATTATACTCTGTGTATTTGTACTAACCTAACTCAATGTTGCTACTGGGTAGAGATCCATAATTCTGTATTTTTTAAAAATTGAAACGTAATTGATTATACATGTTTGTGGGATAGAGAGTTGAATATCAATTCCTCTGTACAATATGTGATGATCAAATCAGGATAATTAGCATATTCATTATTACAAAATGTAAGCATTCCTTGTGTCCACCTCTAGTAATGACAGTTCTGTTCTCTCCTGAAAGTTCAACCTATTATCGGATTGTTCTTTCTTTCTCTTTATTTGTTTTTGCTTTGTTTTGTTTTGTTTTGTTTTAAGCAACAACTTATGAGTGAGCTCGTGAGGTAATTCTTTTTCAGTGCCTGGTTTATTTCACTTAGCATAATTTTCTCCAAGCTCAACCAAGTTCCTGCAAATGTCAGAATTTCATACTTATTTATGGCTGAGTAGTATTCCATTGTGTATATACACCACATTTTCCTTACCCAGTCATCTGTCTATGGACATTTATGTTGACTCCATATCTTTGCTATTGTAAACAGAGCTACCATAAACATGGGAGTGGAGGTGTCCCTTCAACAGGATTATTTTCATTCCTTTGGGTATATAACCACTAGTGGGATTGCTGGATCATATAGTAGTTTTATCTGTAGTTGTTTGAGAAACCTCCATATGGTTTTCCATAGTGGCTCTACTAAGTTATAGTCCCACTGTTAAGTTGCTTTAGTTCTTTGTATATTCTGGATATTAATCTATGCTGGATCATATAGTAGTTTTATCTGTAGTTGTTTGAGAAACCTCCATATGGTTTTCCATAGTGGCTGTACTAAGTTATAGTCCCACTGTTAAGTTGCTTTAGTTCTTTGTATATTCTGGATATTAATCTCTTGCAGGGTACATAGTTGGTGGATATTTTCTCCTATTCCGCACATTGTCTTTTCACTCTATTATTTTCTTTGCTGCGCAGAAGCTCTTTAGTTTGACGTAATCTCATTTGTTTATTTTTCTTTTGTTGCCAGTGCTTTTGGGGTTGGATTCATAAGGTCTTTGCCCAGTTCTACATCCTGAAGTGTTTCTGCTATGTTTTCTTTCAGGAGTTTTATATTTTCAGGTCTTATATTTAAGTCTTTAATCCACTTTAAGTTTATTTTGGCATGTAGTGAAATGTACTGTTCTAGTTTGATTCTCCTGCATGTAGATAACCAGTTTTTCTACTATCATTTGTTAAAGAGGTTCTCCTTTCCTAAATATATATTCTTGGTGCTGTTGTCAAAGACCAGTTGGCTGTAAATAGGTGGATTTATTTCTGGGCTCTTTATTATGTTCTATTAATTTGTGTGTCTGTTTCTATGCCAGAACCATACTGTTTTGGTTACTACAGCTTTGAAGTATAATTTGAACCTAGGTAATGTAATACCTCCAGCTTTATTTTTTTGCTCAAGCTTGCTTTGGATATTCAGAGTCTTTTGCTGTTCCTTATCATGTTAGAATTGTTTGCTTTATTTTTCTTTTTCTATTTCTGTGAAGAATGTCCTTGGTATTTTGATGGTGATTGCATGGAATCTGTAGATCTCTGTCGGGTCCACCGCCAGCTGACACTTACAGCCCTAGCCTCATTCCTTTCCAGGGGGCGAGCGAACGGCCAGGATTACTCTTTCCCTCCTGTCCCCTTTAGAAGGAGATGGGGGAAGAGAGCTGTGAAGAGAGGTGAGCACACCGCCAGCCCCAAACCAACCCAGTTAAAGGACACTCAGACGTGGCAGGGGTTCTGTCGAGGCAGTTCCATTTATTACCACACAAGCACTTGCTTTTATAGGCA
>NW_007729048.1:0-1048 GCF_000696425.1 Galeopterus variegatus | reverse complement strand
GTTTGTTGAAAATCTTATAACAAAGGGATGTTGAATTTTGTCAGATACTTTTTCTGCGTCTATTGAGAAAATTAATGATTTTTGTCCTTGATTCTGTTGATGTGGTATATCACATTTATTGATTAGCATATGTTGATCCATCCATGCATCCCTGGGATGAATCCCACTTGATAATGATGTTTAATCTTTTTGTGTGTGTGTGGTTACTTTCTGTTTGTTAATATTTTGTTGAGAATTTTTGCATCTATGTCCATTAAGGATATTGGCCTCTAGTTTCCTTTTTTTATTGTATCTTTGTCTGATTTTGGTATCAGGGTGATGTTAGACTCAGAATGAGTTTAGAAAAATGGCCTGTGTTTCAATTTTTTTGGAATAGTTTAAAAAGAATTAGTATTACTTTCTCTTTAATAGTTTGGTACAGTTCAGCAATAAAGCCATCCAGTCCTGGGCTTTTCGTTGTTGGGAGACTGCTGATTAGGGTTTCAATGTTGGTGTTCATTATTGGTCTGTTTAGGTTTTTTATTCCTTCTTGGCTCAGTCTGGTAGTTCATATGTGTCCAGAAATTTATTGATTTATTTCAGATTTTCAAAGTTTTTGGCATATACTTGTTCACAATACTCAGTAGTGATTCTTTGTATTTCTGTGGTATTTGTTTTAATGTCTCCTTTTTTTTCATTTCTGGCTTTTGTTATTTGGGTATTTTCTCTTCCTTTTTCAGTTACTCCAGCTAATGGTTTGTCTATTTTGTTTATCTTCTCAGTAAACCAACTTTTGGTTTTGTTAATCTTTTGTATCATTTTTTTTCTGTCTCTATGTTATTTAATTCTGCTCTGATCATAATTATTTCTTTCTGCCTACTAATTTTGAGGGTTGATTGTTCTTGTTTTTCTAGTTCCTTGAGGTGCAATTTTAAATTGTTTATTTGAAGTCTTTTTATTGTTTTGATTTCAGCATTTATTGCAATAAACTTCCATGTTAGAACTGTCTTTGCAGTATCCCATAGTTTTGTTATGTGTCTTTATTGTCATTAGTTTATAGAAATTTTTT
>NW_007729047.1:259674-261634 GCF_000696425.1 Galeopterus variegatus | reverse complement strand
GTAGAAGCTTTTCAGTGACAGGTAGTTGAAGAAGGAATTATGCCATGAAAAGACAGAGAGTAGTCATAAGGCCCCACTTTCCATTGAGATCCAATGTGGTTCCTTCTTATTCAAAATTTCTGACTCTGTAATTTTCAGTAAGTAGAAAAAGTAACTATTTAAGGACAATGCAACTAATTTATTTTATATGACAAATTTTCTATATGCCAAGCAATGTTTTAAATATTTATAGATATGAAACTCTTTATCTTCATAACAACACAGTGAAATACTGTCTCTATACTATTAAGATCCCATTAAAAAGGCAAGAAAACTGAAGCACAGAGTGGCTAAGAGTCTCCCCCAAGGACATACCCCTAACAAATGGCACAGGCAGTACTCACACCTGGGCATCTGAATCCAGAATCTGGACCTTTGACACTGGGTCATAAGGCCCCACTTTCCATTGAGATCCAATGTGGTTTCTTCTTATTCAAAATTTCTGACTCTGTGATTTTCAGTAAGTAGAAAAAGTAACTATTTAAGGACAATGTAACTAATTTATTTTATATGACAAACTTTCTATATGCCAAGCAATGTTTTAAATATTTATAGATATGAAACTCTTTATCTTCATAACAACACAGTGAGATCCTGTCTCTATACTATTAAGATCCCATTAAAAAGGCAAGAAAACTGAAGCACAGAGTGGCTAAGAGTCTCCCCCAAGGACATACCCCTAATAAATGGCACAGGCAGTACTCACACCTGGGCATCTGAATCCAGAATCTGGACCTTTGACACTGTACCTTGTAGTCATACAAATGTGGACGCCTTAATTCTCTCTGACAGAGAAGCCCATCTTCAATCAATCCTCCACTCCTTAAACTACCTTCATAGTTTCCACTAGAATTTTCTAAGGGCACAGTTAGCTAACAAAATTAATAAAAGGAGTAATAAATATTTTTTTTCCTTATGTTTCCAGATACCATGCAATCTATTTTCCTGCAGTTTTAATAATTGCCAAAAAAAGAGTGGAGGAAGATGAATTCCCACGCAAAAAGAAAAATGTTACATCCTTGACCATGTGGTTATGACAGTCCAATACCGTGAGAAAATGTTTTTCTCACTAGACAGTAATTTTGTAAGTCATGCCTGCATAAATTTCCAACATGTGTCTCAGAGTCAAGTATCTCAGGATGAGGTGAGATTTTGTGTGTTTGTTTGCACAGCAGAATTCATTTGATAAAGATTTCAGAAGGACTTACGGCGTGCTTCTGTCTGAGGGAGTACGGCTTACACTCATCACACTGACTGATTTTATTGACAACAACATCCATAGAAAGAACCTGGAAAGTTATGGAAATCCCTATGTGTTAACAGGACTCAAAATTTTCTATTCCTTGGGAGTCTAAAACTGTTTCCTATTTCTGCTATATGGAATCATCCTGTTTTGTTTTTCTGTTCTCCATGTCACGTGCCAGCTGCAGTAAACTGAAGACTATGGAGAGGTGGCTTTGTTTTTAGTGGAAGGAACACTGTATTTGGAGTGAGATGCTAAACTGGATCTTAATTCTGCCACATACTGTCTGTGAGGTCTTGAGCCAATATAGCTCAACATCTCTAACCAGTAGAAGCCTCATCTATAAGAAGTGAACCTCATAGAACTGCTGAATAATTAAATAAACTCTTGTATGGGGTAGGGCAATTTAAAGTTAATTATTGGTATCTAGTATTAGTTTGGGTAGTAACTAGAAGAAAAGTAGCTAATATCCCAAAATTGTAAGCATCTGGAACTTAGTACAAACTTGTCTAATAAAGGAAGCAATATGATTTACATACAAGTAAGGTCTATGTTTATGATTTGTCCCCACTTACAAGTGGCTTTCTATTATCTCTGTTTTTTCCATCAAAATTAAACAAAGGGGGCCGGCCCGGTGGCGCACTGGATAGTGCGCCGCTTGGGAAGCGCGGCGGCGCT
>NW_007729047.1:257500-258583 GCF_000696425.1 Galeopterus variegatus | reverse complement strand
GGTTGTGATCCGTTGCCGGACACGGAAAAAGACAAAAGACAAAAAAAAAAAAAAAATTAAAGAAAGACCTTTGGATATTCAGGATTTAGACAATAGAATGCTATAAAAAAGGTGTTTTCTTGCATTATTTTGATACTGCTATATCAAAGAAATATTGTAGTGGACATGTCATGATTACCAACCCAATTTCTTTAGCTAAGAGATTTAAGGGGCAACTAAATTAAATACTTTCTGAAAACCCATACTGTATTTGGTATATTTGAGAATCACATTCATAATACCAAATTATACTATTCCACAATGCAAGGCAAGGATTTGGCTGTCATAAAATTTCCATAAATCTGTGGGAAGAGAAATAAATTGTCATATTTTTAAGCAATCTAGACATATTACTTATGCGAGCAGGCCAAGAAATTCTGTTCAAATGAACTTAGCTGAAAACATACTCTTTCAGATTAAAAACCCTGTGCTAGGTCTCTTGGAAAGTCCGTTTATAGCACTTCCCCATGAAAAGGCACCGTGTCAAAAGTGTTTCTCGAGACAAGAGTGTTTGGGGCCACATACAAAATGAAGGGGCAGGCAAAGTTCTTTCTGACAACTGCTTAGCTCCACTTTCTGGGGATTTTGCCCACTTTGTAGGAAACCTGATCTTGCCCCTAACTAGCCACACTATTCTCTCTTAGCTACTTTGTTCCCTGCCCTGTCAGTGAGGACTTATTTTTGATAAATTGGTTTCTAAAAGGAAATAGTGACTTAATATTGTTACTCCTTAAGGATATTTACAATTAAATAAAGGGAATGCCGCATATTGCAGAGTAAGATAGTGCTGTGGATTGAATGTTCCCCCAAACCTCACTGAAGCTCAAATTGTGTCCCTCAAAGTTCCAGGTATTAGAATGTGGCCTCCGCTGTAACTGTTGAGGAGGGAAATCCTATTATGGTAATTGAAATGTGCGGTCTTGAAGAGGTGATTAAGTTAATGGTTTAATGGTGGTCATAGGCATGATTCTGAGGGACTTAAAAGGAGAGTGCTTCAGTATCTCTCTCTCTCTCTCTCTCTCTCTCTCTCTCTCTCTCTCTCTC
>NW_007729047.1:254968-256145 GCF_000696425.1 Galeopterus variegatus | reverse complement strand
ATTTTTGTGTGTGTGTGTGTGTGTGTGTGTGTGTGTGTGTGTGTGTGTGTGTGTGTGTGTGTGTGTGTGTGTTTTCCCCCTCATTCTCTGTATTGCAATTATTTGTTTGATAATTGAATTTCTTCCCAAATGTCATTGAGACATTCTATTAAGAAATCTTATTGTAAGAAAAGCCTCTTCTCTTATGGGGGAAAAAAATAGTTGAAATGAACCCATTACACTCTACAGGAATCTAAAATCTTTCACTTTCTATTGAATTTTACCCAGTAGCTCTTTTACTTCTATTTCTTTTGCCTTCATTTGCTTTATTTTGTTATTGTTTGAAACTATTTAGTTTGACTTGATCATTAATATATGATTGGATAAATGTAGCTAAGAAATAATATAGACTTGTATGTTTTATGTTCAAAAATAGACATTTTGAAAAATAAATAAAGGTCTCTAGTCTGCAAATCCTTTTCAAGGAGGGTGAATTTCTGAGGAAGAAAGAATGGTAATGTGTAGACGGTTATCATACAAACGGAGCATCAATTGCAAATGCCATTTTAAACAAATGAAATACAGTAAATTAAATGAAACTGCTTTCTGTAACACTTTATGCCTCTATCTGTTAATTTTGAAGAAGGCACCATAGTGAGGCTCATTTCAGTACAAAGTCATATTATGCAGATGTACTACATTTATTTATTTTTCTTTATGAAAAAAATATATAAAACTTTATAGCCTGCCCCAGTTCCATATTAGGAATAGCATGAGAAGCTTTTCTGTGCCTGAATTCCCCATCCCCTAGACCTCTCTTTGACATTTTCTCTCCCTCCTACTACCCAGTGTTGCAAACCTGTCCCTGAACCCTGCGAACAAGGGTCAGGGGCGGAGGTTGTCCTTTCTTTTGGCCTCCCTGCTACTTTTGACCCTTCTCCCCGACATCCTCTAAGACATCACTCTCTCAGTTATGCCCTCTCTTCTGCATCTGCACCACCTTTGCCGCTCCTTCCCCTCAGCCTTTATATATAAACATGATAAATCGCTTTTCTATCTTAAGAAAAAAGTGCAATGTCTCTGATCTCTTTCTCCTCTGGTTCCTGACCTCTGCAACTCCTTCCCTCCTCTGATTTGCCGCAATGTCACTGCCCTCAGGGCGGCTGTCACTCCCTGCACTCCCTCCCCTTCCATTCAA
>NW_007729047.1:252766-253508 GCF_000696425.1 Galeopterus variegatus | reverse complement strand
CTAACATACAAACCTAATCCATTTTGTCCCTTACTTAAAGTCTTTCAGTGGATCCCTGCCATGCACATAAAAATAGAAAATCTGTGGAAGGCAAAGAAGATGAACTTTATGTTTCCAATTTCATCTGACCCACACATGTGCTATACTCCAGACAAAAAAGCTATTGTGGACCTGCAAACAGCAACAAGTCATCACTTCTCTGTGCCTTCACATATGCTTTTTCCTCTGCCTGCTGAACCTCTCTCCTCTCAGCATGACCAAGGGTAGCCTGGCTTTGATGTCAGCCAAATAATTACTGAGAGAGGTTAACTGCTGAAGGAATCAAAGGAGGACTGAGAATAGCAAGCCATGATGGAGTCCACATAGGCAACATTAAGTCCAACACCAAAGTCAAGGTCAAAGTCGTGAGGATGCTGTATCCTGGCAATGATAAGATTAAGAAGTGGAGATGGATTCTGGGGTAACTGGAAGAATACTCATGGTTGTTTATAGCCTGTCTTTCTTAGGTTAGCTAGTATCTGCGTGTGGATGGATTTGGTGGTCTTACAGAAATAGCAGCAAAGCATTCAGTGATACACACTTAACTTCTAACAGGAAAATATTGCTAATCTTTTGTACATCTTTTTTGTGAAGGTTTCCTAAATTCTCCCATTCTCTTAGGCAGCATTAAGCACTTCTTTCTCTGCAGACATCAGTTCTTTTAGTTCCTATCAAATTGTATCATCATTCATTAGTTTCATCT
>NW_007729047.1:251855-252238 GCF_000696425.1 Galeopterus variegatus | reverse complement strand
GAGACAACCTACAGAATGGAGAAAGTATTTGCAAACTATGCATCAGACAAGGGACTAATATGTAGAATATATAAGGAACTCAAACAACTCACCAGCAAATAATAATAATAATAATAATAATAATAATCTGATTTTAAAATGGGCAAAAGACCTAAATAGCTAGAATATATAAGGAACTCAAACAACTCACCAGCAAATAATAATAATAATAATAATAATAATAATAATCTGATTTTAAAATGGGCAAAAGACCTAAATAGATGTTTCTCAAAAGAAGGTATATGAGTGGGCAACAAGGATATGAAAAAATGCTCAATATCACTAATCATCAGGGAAATGCAAATCAAAACCACATTGAGGTATCACCTCACCCCAGTTAGACT
>NW_007729047.1:227121-251845 GCF_000696425.1 Galeopterus variegatus | reverse complement strand
TCTGAGTACTGAGTGTCTTGACAGAAGCCTGCCTGATGATTTGTGATATCAAAGTGAGGGTGTCTTCCTTTGCAGGGTCCCTGTAAAGATACAGGACTTCTTAGGTGGGCCATTCCCTTAGTTAAAAAGGATAAAGTTTTTTGTTTTACCATTACAAATAAAAACGTAAAGAAAATACATCAAAAGTAGACAAATGGAATTGCTTCAAACCAAAAAGCTTCTGAATGGCAAAGAAAACAACAAAGAGACAACCTACAGAATGGAGAAAGTATTTGCAAACTATGCATCAGACAAGGGACTAATATCTAGAATATATAAGGAACTCAAACAACTCACCAGCAAATAATAATAATAATAATAATAATAATAATCTGATTTTAAAATGGGCAAAAGACCTAAATAGACATTTCTCAAAAGAAGACATACAAATGGCCAAAAGGGATATGAAAAAAATGCTCAACATCACTAATCATCAGGGAAATGCAAATTAACACCACAGTGAGATATCATCTCACTCCAGTAAGAAAGGCTATTATCAAAAAGACAGAAAATAATAAATCCTGGAAAGGGTGGGGAGAAAACAGAATTCTCATCCATCATTGTGGGGAACATAAATTAGTACAACCATTACAGAAAACAGTATGGAGACTTCTCAAAAAATTTAAAATAGAGCTATCTTATGATCCAGCAATCCCACTACTAGGTATATATCTAGAGAAAATGAAATCAGCATATCAAAGTGATATCTGCACTCCCATGTTCAAAACAGCACTATTCACAGTAGTCAAGAGATGGAATCAACGTAAATGTCTACCAACAGATGAATGGACAAATTAAAAAGTAAATAAATAAATAAATAAGTGTATACACACAATGGAATACTATTCAGCTATTTAAAAAAAAGAAAGAAAGAACTAAATCCTGTCATTTGCAGCAACATGGATGGAACCGGAGACCATTATGTTAAGTGAAGTAAGCCAGGCACAGAAAAACAAATACTGTATGATCCCATTTGTATGTGGAATCTAGAAGCAGACAGTGTAGAATGGTGGTTACCAGAATCTGGGAAGGGGAGGGGGGTGGGGAAGAGGTTGGTCAACAGGTACAAAGTTACAGGTAGACAGGAAATAAGTCCTGGTGTTCTAGGGTGACTATAGCTAAAAATAGTGTACTGTATATTTCAAAATAGCTAGAAAAGATCATGAAGGTTATCACCACAAAGAAATGATAAATGTTTAGGTGATGGATATGCTAACTACCCAGAGGAGATTGTTATAGAATATATGCATGCATTGAAACAACACATTTACAACTCCATAAACATGTACAATTAAACACGTATGATTAAAAAATAGATAATAGATAAAAGAAAATACAGGTTCAAGTTAAAAGTAAAATGTCCAAAGTTCACTAATTCTTGCATGAGTTTTTTCTTGTTATTGTTGTATATGGTTTCTTCTCCCCTCCTCACACATTTGTGAACCTCTGAAGAAAAGTTGGTTCTTGGTTGCAAAACTGCAGTCACTTCTCAGCCTCTCACACACACTCTGGGTATTCATTTACTGATCTTGATGATGTCATGTGAAACAACTGTGCTAAATTAGACTCAACTCTTCCACAGAACTTCAGAGAGGAATTGTAATGCATCTGCATAATATGATGCTGGGACTGAGTTGGGCCATCCTGCAGTACCTTTTTAAAAAAATTATAAGCCTCAGGAACAAACTATTAGGGAAATATCCTCTCAATTCCCTCAACTCCACATTTAGCAGATTTCCACTATATTGTCTTATGTTCATTAACATTCATGCCGTTGTCTGTAACCTCATTTGTTTCAGTGTTTGCTTTAGATTTGCTTTGCTGAAATATTTGCCTTTATTCTTTTTCTTACTGCTTCTTCTGGAGCTTTGACTATTCCTTTCGGTTTTAGCAGACTATCCTAGGAGGATAATTACTAAAAACCTATTTATAAACACAATTTATAGATTTTTTTTTCTAAAAAGAAATACATACATAAGGCCCCTTTTCACTGATCAGGAAAATTTTGTGAAAGACTTATTGAATACAGTCCCTCCCCCAATCTGATTTATAGATTTTTTTTTTCTAAAAAGAAATACATACATAAGGCTCCTTTTCACTGATCAGGAAAATTTTGTGAAAGACTTATTGAATACAGTCCCTCCCCCAATCTCCCAATTTTATTTGAAAAGTAGAGAAACAGTTGCCAACACCTGCATTTCCTGTTGTGAATTGTTTGTTTCCTAATGAAAAGTCTTTTCTTTCTGGGTCTAACTATAATCGCAGTGATTATTCAGTAGGACATGCTCTTTAGTTTGGGGTTTTTTGTTTTTTTTTTTTCTTCATATTAAAGATGATAGGTTTGCACAGAAATATCCATAATCTCTTATTTGGTTCCCCTGGTGATTAAATTTCATGAATTTCTGAGAACTCATGTGTATCAGATTTGGGGATGAAAACAAAAGCATGGCCGCCTTTGCTTGAGCAAATTCAGCTGACCCATGTACGTATGTAATTTACACCTTTTCATTATTGCGATGTTCTGAGTAGATGAATAGATACCATATGATATCACAGCCCTCCTAAAACATTTTATTATATTTCGATGTTTTATATTTTCATGTTTGTATCTATACAGATTGACTAACACACTGTAGATGCACCGTTATTTTTGGTTGAAAGAACAAAGAAGGAGAAAGGGGGAGGGAGGGAGGGAAGGAGGGAGGAAGGAAGGAAGGAAGGAAGGAAGGAAGGAAGGAAGGAAGGAAGGAAGGAGGGAAGGAAGGAGGGAAGGAAGGAGGGAAGGAAGGAGGGATAGTAGGAATGAACAGAGGGAGGGAGGGAGGAACTTAAATGAGGTGAGGAAAGGAAGGAGGGAAAAATCTCCAGCTTTCCTCCAACTTATTTCCTTACTATTTCTGGGAGTCACCAAGGAATACCCCACAAATTCCTCTAAATAGATAATGTCCCAGATTTCTTTCAGACCCCCCCTCCCCATAAAGTCAGATTTCTTTCAGACCCCCCCCCCTCCCCATAAAGACAAAGATGCACTGGTAAGGTTTTACAAGATCACGGCTGCTAGGCCAGATTTCTTTCAGACCCCCCCTCCCCATAAAGACAAAGATGCACTGGTAAGGTTTTACAAGATCACGGCTGCTAGGATTTTATGACTCATGTGCTTCCTTTTAACAGTTAAGAATTTACAGTGTGTCAGAACAGCACTGACTGAAGCCTGTGTAATGAAGAGGGGAGGACCTATTCCCCTGTATTGGGTTTTCTCAACAGTACCACTGTTAAAATTTTGACCAGATCATTCTTTGTTGGGGGGAGGGGGCTGTCCTGTGCATTGTCAAATGTTGAGCAGCATCTCTGGCCTCTACCTCTGGATGCCAGAGCTACTCCCTCACCCAGTCATGAAAGTCAAAAATGTCCCCATTCATTGCTAAATGTCATCTGGGGGGCAGAAGAGAATTGTCTCCACTTGAAAATTACTGCCCTGTATATACACTTATCTTGGTACAACAATGGTAATACCTCACAGATTTTCCAGTGGGATGGGGGACTCTCCCCAAGAGTCAAACACAGATCTCTTTGGGCTGGCTGAGGGATCAACCTCAAGGCACACTCTGTGATGTAGCCCAATTCAACCCCTCCTCAACTGCCCAAATCCCTCTACATACGTAGCTCTGGTTGCTCTTCCTTGTTCTAGTCATCCGTCTCCCACACAGTGGCTCTAAACAACCCGTCCACTCACAGTTCGAATTTAAGTTTGAAATTATCAATAAACAGGCAAAGTACATTAGTCATGTGCACATATTACTTTCCTGATAATAAAGTTATAGGCTAAGCCTATTGTTTATGATTCTGTCTGATTAGGTTCATAGCTTGACCAGCTTATAAAAGATCCTGATCGAAATTCTCATGTGGCAGAATAGTTCATGTGCTGAGATTAAGACTTTAGGCTCTGAATTCAGATGTCCTGCATTAGAATCCTAGCTCTGCAATTACCAGACATTTATAATTTTGGGCAAGTAATTGTTGTCTGCCTCAGTCACAGCCATCTGTAAAATGGGCATAATAATAATACATCACTCAAGGAATTGTTATGAAGTTTAAATAAAAGCCAACCTGGGAAGTAATTTAGAAGAATATTTAATGTGTGTTAGGCATTTTTTTATATCTACAATATTATTATATCTTACAACAGTACCCCCTACACACACATACACATACAACACAACATATACACACACAAGACAACCAAAAACATATTTTATTGTAGTCAATTAAGTTGTAATTAAATAGAATGCCATATTACATATTGTTTAATCTTGTCTTATAACTCTTGCATTCTTGATTTGTTTTTATTTCCATTTAATCTGTAAATGCTTAAGCAGCATGCTGCTCTGGTATTTTCAAATGTTTTAAAGAAGAAAATATCTGTGTATTTTTTTGTTATCATTAGCATTGACTTCAGGCTATACAATCAATGGTCATTTCAGTGACCTTAATTCCCTGTTCCATAGCATCTCACCGACTGACACATTGTCTTCATATTCGTGCAAAGTTTTAAACAGAAATGTATATATGCAAAAGTGGATATTATAAGTGAGAGAAAAAGTCAATGGTTCTGAATGATTTATAGATTATGATGGGGAAAACAGAGAAGAAGAAAGAACAAGGTGATGGGAAGGACTTCATGATGACTAGATTTTCATTCCATACTGTATATGAAACAAGAAATTCAGAAGTAGGAACTATTTTGGGAGAAAAGATAGTAAGTTCAATTTAAACATACAGATGGAAAAGAGGAGTTGGGAAGAAGCCTGGTACTACCTTCACCTTGGTTCACAGTAAAGAATAAGAGCATTCTTCATATAATGATTGGAGCAGATTTTGAAGAACATTTGCAGAGGAATCCAATCCAAGCTTAACTAAAATTTTTGGAAGCCCAGAGAAAATATTTGGATAGCTTTGTTATGGTACAAATAAGTTCCCATTAACAGTCCGGACTTCCTTAGAAAGGTACATAGTTACTTTACTACGTCATTTAAGTTAAAAAACAAAAAAAAACCAACTCAAGGCATTATTGCCCATGCAAAACTGGAATAGGTTACCACCACCTTTTAACTGTTTTAATTTCAAATATCACTATCATTTATCTATATTTTTATAGATTTCTAATAAGGCAAATGATTATTTTATTATATTTTATTTACTTATTGATTTTTCAATAAGACAAATGGCATTTCTTGTTTTCAAAGCAGAAGAGATATTAGTAGCTTCATTTAATAGACACAGAAATCAGATCTCAGCTAATTTAAATAATGTATCTGACAACTGGGTCCTATAAGTGGTAAGGCAAGAATTAAAACCCAGGATTTTTAAATTCTACTTCAGTGTTCACCCATATTATCTCCTGTCCATTCATTTTGGGTACACAATAAATATTTGTGTAAAAAATGAAGAAATTAACCTCCCTGAGCAATACATCACAGCAGATACAACCTCAAGGGGCAGACTTCTATTGTCAGAAAAGTGTTAAAATAGTGCTTTCATCAAAAGCTTTTGTAATAGGACGTTGGACGAACTGCACAAGGGCTCCTTGTCCATCACAATCACAAAATGCCATTTAGGTAAGAAGAGTGGCTAATATTACAAGCGGTCTAACATACGCTTAAAAGAGAAGAAAAGGAAAGGGGCACACAGCCATGCCTCATCCTCAGGGGCAGTAGCTGGTTTGAGTTTTCATCACAGACTATTTCTGGGAAATAGATAGGGAAATAAAAGGGGCATTATTCTCATTTTGCCAAAACAAAAACACAAACATCAGAAAATGAAAAAGGTATTTACCTAAAATTGCACAGATAGTCCATTAAAGAATGAATAGAACTCCACTGCTTTTGGCTGTCCTTTCCACTAGGTTATGCTGCCTTCTATTATATAAATGTGAACAATTAAATTGGAGAGTGGCTCAAAAGCAAATGAAATCTCCTTTAATTTGCTGCTCTTACTATAAAAAAGAACCCACGTTGGAGCTTCCCTATAATGTGACTCACTGTGGTGCAGAATTTAATATACTAAGTTCATCCTCAGAATTAACTTCAGGAGCTTGTCCACTAAAATTCTTGAAGATGCTGCTTAGACTGTGGATTTGACTCACCATTGAGATTAAGCCTACAAAAACTGCCATGGAGAGAAATGGCAGCTCTTTAAGGAGGCCAATAATCACCATTTCATTTCTTCTACTATTTTTCTAAACCTGAACTAGGGCATGTCACCATCGTCCATCTAATGATATGATCCAGCCACATCTACAAAATGGGACAATAATGGTATTCTTCCTCATAGGTTTGTTATAAGGATCAAACAAGTTAATATTTTAAAGCACTTAAAAAATAAGCATTTTTTAAATTAAAAAACAAAATATATAGTTTATTTTCTTCCGTGCTGTTCTGTCACTGTATCTAATAGCAAAATTTGCATTTTTTTCAGGTTTAAGCAATTGTTTAAAGACAGAAAAGTAAAGGAAAATATTGAGATAGAAAAGTATTTTTAACAAAGGTTATTTAAGGACCAGTTCATATGAAAAAGAAAAGCTTTCCTGTGCTGACAAAAAGTGTTTTTGGACACAAGGGGAGTATAGTTTATTTTCTTCCGTGCTGTTTTGTCACTGTATCTAATAGCAAAATTTGCATTTTTTTCAGGTTTAAGCAATTGTTTAAAGACAGAAAAGTAAAGGAAAATACTGAGATAGAAAAGTATTTTTAACAAAGGTTATTTAAGGACCTGTTCATATGAAAAAGAAAAGCTTTCCTGTGCTGACAAAAAGTGTTTTTGGACACAAGGGGAGGAAAACGATTTTCTCTGTAAATTTCCAGAAATATAAAGGGACACAATGAGTAATTAATTAGAATTCTTAATTAAGTGTGTATAGAGCAGTAGATGCTTCTTGCTTTACTTTATCATCAGTAACATTTCTAAGAAGTGACAATTGTCTTACACAAGGGTGTAAAATGCAAATTAATTATAATTCTGATGGCCTTGAATTTGAGCAGAAAATAACACAAAAGTGTGAAGTTTTCTCGAATGTCCCTGAGGGTTTAAAGGTGTAGAAGTATTGGATGTGTATAAATAGTACAAGGAGGTTGCTGCATCCCATTTTCCTAAATTAGAAATTGACAAGACAAACCCAAGAAGTAGCCCTTGGCACTAGTTGATATTCAATGTATGTGGTGAGCTGAGAAGACCTGACTCGGAGCTGGAAAATTACAAGACCCACTGCGTGCATTCCAGTAAGGAAATAAAGTAAAATGCAAGCTTTCTGACCTGAACACTTTGAGATCTCAGACTAAGTAAAATATTTATTTAAACTGTGGTACTAAGCTTCATTTGAGTGTTAAATGGCTGGACCATGCCACATAAAGATTATCCTGAATATAAAGGGCTGATACCCTCACAATTAACACTACCTTGTGAGCAGAAAAAAAGAGTAGTGTAAGGAAAGGATCATAATGACTAAGACTAAGTTACCCAGACTAAAAAGCAAGTAGAATTATTTCCACGCATAGTTTTGTTTTGTTTCTAATCCACAGTTACATTCATCAAATTAGGAATCTGAAAAAGCAACTTGAAAGTTACAGATTGAACAAACTGAACCTTTCCTAATTCATTTTTCATCAAGGTGATATTATGCCTCTGAACTTCACAGTTTTAGTATTAAAAGGTCCCAACTAATAAGATACCCCTGAAGATGAGGATCACAAAATGTTGATTCAACTAACAGTTTAAAATACCATTTCCACAGAAGATGCTGAGATACTGCACGACAATCATTAAAATGTTGCGAAAAATAAAGTGTGGTTTTGATGCACATTAATTTGAATTCAAACACTGACTTTCATTTAATTGCTTGTGACTTTGGGAACTTCTTTGAACATGTTTAGCCACATATTCCTCACCTATAAAATCGATATAATAATATCAACCACATAATTTTGTGCAGAATAAATTAGACAATTTATGTGAAGCATTTATAAGGTAAACATTAACCAAATGGAAGCTATTTTTATTGACCTAAAAAGGAAAAAAATCCAATTTCCATTAGACATATTAGTCTCATCACAATATGAATGAAATGATGAAAGCATTTCACAGGTTCTGTCAAAATTAAAGTGTTTTTCCTCTTTAATTAAAGGGAGATGATATAAAGCCCTAGATCAGGGACTCCTGCCTCCAGGTATATGCGTTTAATACCTGTGAATACTTCTTGTAGGAATTTTCTCTGTTACCATCTCTACTGAATATGTTATTACAGTGATGACCTTACTGAAGTTCAAAAGCTGTTTTGAGATCCTTTTCTCTTATTTTTAGATAAGGTATTTTCCTTTCTATTTGAGTTAGTTTTAAGTTCAGGAAACAATGACTTGCCTTTGACCTTTTATCACATGAATTATCTACTTAAAGGCAGGTGATCCAGCTTTCTTAAAAGATCAGAAGGGTGGGATAGTAGGGGTGAACCCAGGTTTTCCCTTGGCTGAAGTAATATTCTCATTTTATATATTGAAAGTAACGCCCACAGGTAAATTAACATGTACACCCAACGACGTGGTCTCTCAAGGTCCAGTTAACAGTTCACAGCAGGGGCACATGAAGCAGCCTTTGTTTTGTTTTGTTATTTTGCTCTGTTTTTGAGGTGAGTAGCTATACAGCAGGCTTTTCTATTAGAAATTGAATTAAGGATTTAATTTCTATGTATAATATTGACTTAATTAGAGCACTGTCCATAACAGTCTGACATAGAGTCCGTAGAAATACTTTCCAAAGCACAACTACATTATTTCTTCAAAGCAAATGTTGAAGCTGAAATAAACTTTTAAGTGCACATAATTAGCAGGAATAATTTATCTAACCTACTTTTTTTATACTTATCATCAAATTCTCCATGTATTGGGCTTACCAAATTTCTATATATTCTATCGTATGTAACAAATGAACGGAAAGCCAATAAGGGACAACGAATTAAAAGCATTGCCTTCTGTACCTCTGTATTCCTTTCTAATTAAGGAAGATGTTAATTGAAATTAGAGTGACATGGAACCCTGCGCAGCAATCTCCCGGGTATTGTAATTGGTTTGTGGAGCTGTCGCCCCAGGGTCATTCACTGAAGTGATTCCTGCCTGGATCAGGAGTGACTGAAAATCCTCACCTAAAAAGCCACCTCCAGCGTGTGAAACAGGAATGCCAGTGGATAAGCAAATAGATCCACGTCCAAATTAGATTATCTTTAAAAGTTTAAAGAGTGAGTATTAGAGATCAGATGCTTTTACTACTCAGTTTGTCTCATTGTTTTTTTTCCCTATGCAACTTCTCTTCACTCAGCTTTGGTCTCTAGACTTTTCAATGGCTTCGCATAGCCTATAGAACAAAGCAGAATATCTCAAGATTCTTTAGCATCTGGCTCCGAACTACCTTTCCACCTATTCCTTATTCCTCCCTTTCTGCACTGTGCATTCCAACCAGAACGTATTCCCCATACCTACACGCCCTGTGCTTTTTCAGCAAATAGGTAACATTCACATTGTCACTGGACAACTCTTTTGCTTTACAAATCCAACCAAACATGTTATGCAAGACCCAGTCCAAATACCACATCTTCGATAAATTCTTCATTGTTCCTCTTGGCTAAAAATAATATCACCCCCTTTGAACTCTCCTATCTTTTTATTTGTATCTCCCACTGAGGTTCTCTCTCTCTCCCTAGTAGATGCTAAGCTCCTTGAGGATAAAGACTATGTCTTATTAATCTTTGTAGCCCTGATGTAGCCCCAAAATTTATCCCAGGTTAGGCACCTATTGAATATTCATGAAATAAATTTTCAAATCAAAAATAAATTTGTAAATAATCAAGTCCACACCTTTTTTTAGGACAGTTTAAGGGACAATCTGTATAATGCCCTCTCTTTGCATTAGTTTAGATAGAGATTAATAAAAGTAATTGAAGCAAAACAAGAGTAAAAAAATAATAGTATGCAAAACATGAACAAAAATTTGAGTAGAAAATAAAGTTAACATTTTATACACCAGTATTTCCACCCGAGTATGTCTTATACAAATACATAATAAATATAATATAACTAAAATGGGTATGTCAAAGTTAATATACATCTGCTCTTGGTTTAATAGTGTCAAAATCTCTGATAAAATAATTATTTTATCTTAGTTCTAATTTAAGGAGATATCAGCTCACTTCAAGCAAAGCAAAAGGTTAGGAATTAAAGTGATGAAAATATATAATATAATCTTTTCCCTTAAGGATTCTACAAATAAGTCACATTCAAACAAACTAATATGGAAAACAGAATATGCAGATTTTAAGAGGGTATACAAACAAAGTTATAAGGGTTTAATGTTTGGAAAAGAAAGATGCCTTCTTTGAAGAATTCGTGGAATTTAAAATAGACTTTGGGGAATATGGAGAATGGATATTGATGGAGTTTGGATGTGTGTCCCCTCCAAGACTCATGTGGAAATTTGATCCCCAATGTGGCAGTTTTGGAAACTGATTGAGTCACGGGGGCAGATCCCTCATGAATAGATTAATGCTCTCCCTGGGGGAGGGGGGATTAATGAGTGAGTTCTCGCTCTATTAGTTCCCACGAGAGCTCATTGCTTAAAAAGACCCTGGCACCTTCTCCCTCTCTCTTGCTTCCTCTCACCACGTTATCTGCTTGTACCCACTGGCACCCTGCCACTTTCCACCACGAATAGAAGCAGCCTGAGGCCCGTGCCAGATGCAGCTGTCCCAGAATCATAAGCCAAATAAACCTCTGTTCTTTATAGATTACCCAGTTTCAGGTATTCTGTTATAGTAACACAAAACAGACTAAAACAAATATAGATAGAAATTGGGGTAGAGAATTCCATGCAGAGAAGAACATGAGAAAAGATACTGAGGCAAGACATTTTTCAGAATTATTCCAGTTTGCCAGAAATACAAGGTGTAAGCGGCTAATAAATATCAATTGTAACACCTAGCATCTTTTGAGCAGTTCCTACGTGCTGGGTATTGTTATATGCACTTTACCTGTCTTTAATTTATTTAATTTTTACAACAGCCTGTGATCCACTATATATCCATTTAGTGGATGAAAAAAAATGAGGCATAGTAGGTAGAAATGAGAATGACAACTTCAATGGTAAGTTGAAAACTAAGTGGAGGAGGTAATGCCTGATCCCAAAGAACTGGAATGCATTAGGCAGAAGAAAAGGAAATGGTGGAGAATATAGTCAAGGGAAAGGGGACACCATTGGAGGTGGTGGAGGTCAGCAGCATGGCCTGTGCTCATGTGCCAAGGGCAAGGCCAAGAGATCACTGTGAGAACCTAGTTTTTGTTGGAGAAAGCCAAGCAAATAGATTGGAGAGTTTGGCAAACAGATGGTGAAGAGCTTGCGTGCTAGGTCAAGGGGCTTTCTCCTATAGGGGCCTTGAGGGGCTTGGAACAGTGGAATAATGGTCAGATTTTCACTTTAAATAGATCACACTAGATCACACTTACAGCCATATGGAGGATAAGTTTGGAGAGAACTAGAATGCAGGCAAGGAGATCAGATAGGAGGCCACTGGCTTCAACATCCCAGCAAAAGGTGATGAGACATGGATCTAAACTAGTGATTATAGGTAAGGAGATGAGGGGAATGTGACACATCGGGTTATCCAAAAGTGCGTGCCATAAGGCCCATCCTACAACTCCAATTCTCAATGTGACTTTGAGACTCCTCCCATCAAGAGGTGGGGTCAATGTTTCCTCCCCTTGTAATTAAAGTGGGAGTGAGTAACACCCTCTGACTTCTGAGGTTAGGTCATAAAATGTGCTACAGCTTCTACCTGGTCCTCTTAGGATACTAGCTCTTGGAACCCAGGTGCCATATTGTGAGGAAGCCCAAACTAACTCCACATGGAGAAACACATGGAAAGGTCACAAATAAATGCCAGCTGACAACCCGGCTGAGGTCCCATCAAGACACACCATCAACTGTCAGACGTGAAAGTGAGATGCCTCTGATGATGGCAAACCAGGCTCCAAGTCTTCCCAGTTGAGGCCTGGACATCATGAGGTGGAAATTAGCTATCCCTGCTGTTGCTATTTTACGTCACTGAAATTTGGAATGGTTTGTTACTGGAACAGCTGAGAATTGATAAATATTGGAAGATAAAATCAAAAGGATATGATGGTTTCTGAGAACTATAACTTGACTGAATGAGGGCAATGGTGGTTGGTAAAGGACTGGAACCAGGAAAGAAAGGGATTTAAATTGAATGTCTACCAGTCTTTGTCAAGGCAAATTCTTAATAAAATGGCTAAAAGGGAAAATTGAGTAATTTAAAAATCCTTTAAAATATAAGAAATCATGTTCAAAAAATTCACATATTTACTAATAAATTCCATTCTACTCTAAGCATTCAGGAAATAATCATTTCCGGCAGTTAACCCAATTTCTTCCCTAGAAAACTACAAATATTTGAAAATACTTCGAATTTAAATTGGGGTAGTTTGAAGGAAGATTATCTCTTGTTTTGCTTTCTTCATTTTTCTTTTTTTTTTTTTTTTTTTTTTCACCAGTAAGGGGATTGCAACCCCGGCACGGTTTGGTCTGCACCACGCTCAGCCAGTGAGCGCACCAGCCATCCCTGCATAGGATCCGAACCCGCAGCCTCGGCGCTACCAGCGTCGCACTCTCTTGAGTGAGCCATGGCCCGCTTTCCTCATTTTTCATGATTCCTATTTATTATGTAAAAATATATGTCATGATTTCGGCCATCCCTGCATAGGATCCGAACCCGCAGCCTCGGCGCTACCAGCGTCGCACTCTCTTGAGTGAGCCACGGCCCGCTTTCCTCATTTTTCATGATTCCTATTTATTATGTAAAAATATATGTCATGATTTCAAATAATCTGTCCAAGCAATATAGCTAGCAATATAGCAAGATACCCCAGATTTCAGAAATATATTCCTTAGGATGGAAAGCTTAAACAAATTAGCCAAAGAGGGATAAAACTACCATTTAAGGAAGAAACACCTTTTTAAATAAGTGATTTCATAAATCTTGATTAACTCTCAATATGTTTGAGGTTTTTCTGGGGAGATAAAGGGTGGGTAGTTCAGTTTTACTAGATGAATTCTCTTCTGATTTAAAAAGTAATATCTAATTGTTTTTCCTTGAGAAAATAAGCAAAATGAAGGAATATTTTCTCTTCGGTGCCAAACTACCAGGTAATAGTGAGCATATGACAAGCATCTTACCAAATAAGCACTGAGAATTTTCCCCGTGCAATTAAACTAGATCAAGCCAAATGGAAAACACACACCCACACCCACCCACACACACACACACCCATAGGGCAACTTATCCTACCAATTCATGTCACATCACATTTGCATTAGATTCCCTGATTCTTCCATGTCTTCTCTGGTTCCTTTAAGTCCCCAAGTATGGCCTGTGAGGTTGATTGCCAACACTGCCCTTAGTAATCAGTAATTGCCAATAATTATCAGGTAACAAAATGAATACAAGCTTACGTGGGGGAGGGAAGATGTATTTCCTCACCCATCACTAGCTTCATGGCTGAGATACCTATAATAAAAGACTGATGAACAAGAGAAAAGCACACAAATTTATTTAATATGTTTTACATGGTACAGGAGACTTCAGAAATGAAGACCCAAAGAAAAAAGGAAACCCGTGTATTTTTATCCTCAGGTTTAATGAAGAATGCAAGGTCGTGCAGAAGTATGATTAGACAAAAAGGAGTGACCCAATGATAATAAGCTGGTGCAGAATCTCAGCAAGGTCCGAGTTGTTTCTTGTACTCCAGATTCTTCTTATGATCCTACATCTTCAGAGACAAGGACATTCCTTTCCTCTGGTTACAGGGAGGGCACCTCATGAATGAGTCTTATGACCCGCCTCAGAGCAAACAGAAGGGAGAAGATCTGCTACTTCCTCAAATGCCAAGGTGCCATATATTGGAGTAGCATGTCCTGAACCCTGTCACCTAGCAAACACAGAGAATATTACACTTGCTCACTTCAGCGAATATCCTGAAAATATAATACTGAACAATAAGAAGGAATTACAGAAAACAAAATTTCTCATTCTCTGATACCTTAGACTTAGAGCTTCATCATCACAGTCTCTCTGCCTCACTATCCCAGGCTTCCCCCCTGCCAAAAACTATCTCTAAACAAATTCACTAATGTGATTTTGGGATTAAGTTGATGAGTTATGGTCAATATAACGTACTCATGACAGTTACTAAATTGGTAGGCCCTTGTAAAGTCATGGAACGCCATACATAAAATAAAAACTGTTTTCATCACGTACATTTTTATGTAAAAAGCCCAATATATAAATAATGTGTGGGCATTTGTGTGTGTGTATGTGTGTGTTTCACGGATTTTATAGTTTTTTTTTAAATACTCGTGTATGATAAAGACATGGGATGGTGTAATTTCTATCTGCATGCTTATGCAAAACCTTTAGTAGCATACTTTTTAAGGTAATTGATGGCCCATACTGTATAATGTAACAGGAAACACTTATTTGTTGCTAAGCTAAATGGACAATTTAGGCCATACATATTCATTAGGCTTTGGAATTGTTCCAATAAATGCTGCAATGTGTACAAAGAAGAATGGGCTTGCATTAAGCATATTTTGATAATTAGTAATGCAACCTCCCAGCTCCCTTGGGTGTGCAACTCTTAAGGGATCATCTTCTAAGCCATGGCAATTACACAATCTCTAATGCACTGATTTTACATAATTAAATTTTAAAGCAAATTTAATGAAATGCTCAAGAATTTCAGAAAATAGGTGCTATTACTGCAAACAGCATAGCAAAAAAAGAATTTTCACATGTTTCTTCTTTCTTCTTGTAGCCAGACTTAATGTGTACTTAAAACAAATATATATTTATATACTTAGTTCCACAGAAAGTAACCTCTTTTAAATAAAAGCAGGAAAGCAAGTGAAAGAAAGAAAAAGAAAGAGGGAGGGAGGGAGGAGGAAAGAAGGAAGCAGAGATAAAAGGCAGGTCAATGAAAAATAAAATACATCAGATTCCTCAAACACAGTTGAAATTACAGCTTTTGATATTTTTGATATTTCGATATCAAAATATTTTGATAACTTTGGGGAAACACAGTAGAAACCCCCACTTACTTTGGGAGCTTTTACACATACACAGATTTAATCTGGTATTTCTTCTCTTCTTCTAGAAGAGAAAAGAATTGAAACTAGTTTAAACTGTTATAAATTGCTAGGCGTTCAAGTGGTTTAACCAAATTGGCCTGTCAATGCAGTCAAATTAATGTTAAGTGAAATGTTTTCGGAGAACTTTATATGAAAGGTCTGAGTTAAGAACTGCATTTTTATTACTTTCATTCATTCAACACTGTGCTGAGTAAAGGTTTACAAAAAACAATTATGACTCCATATGCACTTAATAGAATAATATTATTTGAGAGAATGCAAATGAGTAGATTTTTATTCCTGCGCTTGAAGAGAATTCCTTAAAAAGCTTCAGTGCTGCCCACTGGTCATCGTAGTCCTCCAGCATTTCCATTGCATGTGTCATGGCCACATGTCATTGGCCGACAATTAACTACAACGAAGAGGTGGTGGCATGCTCTGTCCAAAGTTTTCAAAATATAAACACAGGGTACACAAAGTACCCTACCTATGACCTGGACTCAGTGAGTTGCTTACAAAAAATAGAGGATGGGAAATGAAGAACAGGGTATAAGTTTCCTGGGGCTCTCATAACAAAGTACCACAAACTGCATGTCTTCAAACAACAGAAATGTATTGTCGCATAGTTCTGGAGTCTAGAAGTTCAAAATCATGGTGTCAGCAAGGCCATGCTTCCTCTGAAACATGTTGGGGAGAAACTTTCCTTGCCTTTTCCTAGCTTCTGGGGTGGCTGTCAATCCTTGGTTTGCCACTGCATCACTCCAAATTCCGCCTCTGTCATCACATGGCATTCTCCCCGTGGGTCTCTGTGCTTCACAAACATTTCACAGGGCCTTTTTCTCTTCTTATGACACCACTCATATTGGATTGGGGCCTGTCCTAATGACCTCATCTTAACTTGATGATCTGTAAAGACCCTACTTTCAAATAAGGTCACATTTATAGGTACTAGGGGCTAGGACTGCAACATATCTCTTTTGGAGGACAAAATTCAAGCCATAAAAACAGTTACTTTACAGTACAGAAACCTGGTGAATACAACTTTAACCAAGTAATCAATGCTACTCTCACCAGTGGTATCTCTCAGATTGGTATCATGCAGCCCCTGGTAATACGTGATGAGAAGGCACTTTGAATCTGCAGTATTCTCCCCCAAACCCTGTAATCCTAGGCTAATCGTGAGAAATACCTTTTACAAATCAAGTTGAGGGACATTCTACAAAACACCTGACCAGTAAGTACTCTTCAAGCTGTCAAGATCATAAAAAACAAGAAAAGACTGAGAAACCATCACAGATCAGAGGAGACTAAGGAGATACAAAGACTAAATGCAGTGTGGTATCTTGGGTTGGATCCTGATAAAGAAAAAGGACATTAGTAAAAAAAAAAAAAAGTGAAATCTAAATAAAATCTGTACTTTATTTAATAGCAATGCTATTAATGTTACTTTCTTATTTTAACAAACATACCACTTAAGATATTAATATTATAGGAGACAGCACAAAGGGTATATAAACTCTCTGTACTATCTTGGCAAATTTAACGTAAATCTAAAATTATTTGTAATTTTTAAAAAGTTTATTTATTTATTTATTTATTTTTTTTTTGTCTTTTTTGTCTTTTTTCCGTGTCCGGCAACGGATCGCAACCCTCAGTGTTGCCCCCGTACCAGACCGGGGACCGGCAACGGGATCGCAAGCCTCGGTGTTGCTCCCGCGCCTCGCTCAGCCAGTGAGCGGGAGCCGGTCTGTATGTGGGATCCGAACCCTCGGACGGGAGCGCCGCCGCGCTTCCCAAGCAGCGCACTATCCAGTGCGCCACCGGGCCGGCCCCTAAAAAGTTTATTTTAAAAAATTAAAAATAATATTTATGCTCTTTTTTATTATATGAGAAACAATTGTATTACCTACTTATAAAAAGGCTCTGTTTTACTTAGAGCAAGGGAGATATTTATTCCTTCTCTTTATTCAACAGAGATGTTTTCTTCCATAAGGGAGACAAGCATGAGACAGCAGCAAGTATGTAATGTGCAAATGTTATTGATGACATGTATGTTCAAAGGAGGCATTCCACAGGTAGCGTAAACAGTGGGCAAAGCTTAGGTTTTGGAACCAGAAGAGTCGTCTTTGGGATCCTCACACCATGTTACAGGCTATGTGACTTTTCAAGGGTTATTTTATTTGGTTCAGCTCTTTCATCTATAAAACTGGAAAATAATATGCCTGTATGAAAGGTACAAGGTAAAGATTAAAGATAATGTATATCAATGCCAACTGCACAGCAGACGCTAGCTATTTGGGGTCATTATTTATAGAGAGAAAAAAGAAGGAAAAATGTGTTATAACACTGGAATATTGGCAACAATACTTTTAACCTTTAGATTCAATGTGCAGGAGTATGACAGAGTCAAGAGGCAAGTAACTAGATATTCTCTGTAATAAGTGACAGTCATTGAGCTATCAATGACCTTTGCAAACAATTACTGATCCTTCCAGCATCCTCCCTGAGAATATTTCCCTATTTTGTCCACAGAATATCCTAAGAATTATGATATATAACATTTTGAAGTACACACACACTGTCTACTTTCCAACACAAAGAGGAAAATGGAGTTTTTGATTTTGCACAAACAATAGTAGTTTCCAGTGATCAGTGGTAGGTGGACTGCAGATGTTCCTTTCCATAAGGAAAGCAAGCTTGAGATAGTGGCAAGTCTACAATGTGAAAATATTATTGATGACATATACAGTCATGTGCTACGTAATGAGGTTTTGGTTAACACTGAACTGCATATATGACAATGATCCCATAAGATTATAATGGAGCTGAAAAATTCCTATTGCCTGCTGACATCATAGCCGTCATAATGTTGCAACTCAAGGCATTACTCACATTCGTGGTGATGCCAATGTAAAGAAACCTGCTGTGCTGCCATCCATATAGAAGTATAGCCTAGGTGTGCAGGATGCTATATCATCTAGGTCTGTGGAAGTACACTCTATGGTGTTTACACAATGATGTGACCACCTGATGACACATTTCTCAGAATGTATCCCCATCCTTTGGCAACGTGTGACTGTACTTTCAAAGGAGACATTGCACAGCTGCTATAAACAACGGGCAAAGCCCAGGTCTTGGACAGTATTCAAAACATAGGAAAGTCAAAATCAAGTCAATTACACACTTAGATTAATGTATAGAGGAGTCTTCAGTGAATTTGAAAAGAGAGTGTGATAGAGAGGCTAGAACGCCAGAATGGAGATCAGATAGCCATTTCTTTAAGTCTCAGCTTAGGGATTTCATTATCAAGGATGACTTTCTTGCATAACCAGCCTTTACTCTGCCTAGATGCCTTTGTCAACTGTGAGCTCCTTGCACGCTCATTCACCTCTAAAATTCAGGGCCTAGCTTGGACACATAGCAGGCAACACACTGATTGTGGCCAATCTAAACTGGAGCTTTATAAGGCTTTGGTAAAATGCCAAGCACTGACCGCTAATTATTGGGAAATTTTATTCTGTATCATCAACATGTCCTTTTATTTCCCCCAATTACAAGAATATATATCCCCCTGCTAGATAAAATAGCTAACTATTTCAGTATGTTCTATCTCTGCTTATTACACATCCATTAAGGAAGTAAATTTAATCCAAATAAGTCTTTTTTTTTCTTTTGGCAAAAATAACTTTCTTTTTTTTATTAAAACATAATTTATTTTACATATCTGTGGAGTACAGAGTTGAACATCAATACCTGTATGCAACACGTGATGCTCAAATCAGGATAATTACTGTATTTATCATTACACAATGCATTCATTTTTTGTGGCCCTCTACCAAGTAAGTCTTTCGAACTCCCAAGATTACTCCAACCATTTATGGTTAACTTCACTAATTTTGTCTTCAAATGGATGTGCAATGAAATATTTGTAGTGAGAAAGTAGTCATATTTAGTTGGGGAATTACATTCATATTTCACAGGAGCCCACATTCTCTTCACTGAGAGACTCTTCCAGCCTCTCAAAGGAAATGAAAAGGGGGTGGGGAAAACCCAAGTGAGGGCAAACTTTTAAAGAATCTAGTGGGTCATGGATGTGCTGACCTTCCTGGAATGACATATTCTTAGTTTGAAAAGGGATATGAGCTGTGGGTAATTTGCAAATGAATGTATCTGTAAATGAATGAATGCATCCAACACAATGAAAACATTGTGTCCAAGATTATACCATATTGCACATTGCAGCAACTTGCACAGAATTCGCTTCTCCACCATCTGCACCGGTTCTATTCCACTATCGACACAGGCCCTGAAAACTGCAAGCCACTAAGAATATCTTGTGAAAGGGGCTGTGTGAGCAGTTATTATGCTTGTATTTCCTTAATACCCCTTTTAATGAAAAAGAAGAAACCCACATCAGAAGCAGCACTTAAAATTCAGTTTGGAGAGGCTCCTTGCCTTTACTGAGTAGCCTTTCCCACTAATCTCTTTCTTCTTTTCTTCTTTGTTATGTAATAATGCGTTTGGGTTGAGAAAGCTGAATTCTCACACCCATGTCTGGGGAGAAAAAGACTACTTTTAAGGGAATAAGTGGATAATTTCTCCATCTAGATTTTACAACAGATATTTTATAAGCATGACCTAGTGGTGCCACTTTCATATTGACATAGATTATCCAAAATATACTTTTTTTCATCCACCAAATTACTTCCCTTCTCATAACTTTCTTGCTTATGAGCAATTTAATTCCACTTTATTTTGTTTGTATTTCTTTTATACACATATCTAATTTGACAATAGTATGCTATGTCAAAACTAGCACTAATGAAGCCAACTGAAATATCTAAGACTGAATTTCAATTTAACTATTTTCCACAATCGGGCCCAGATGAACCGGATTGGCAAAGCAATGCACCATTACTTGCCATTCTGCCTCTTATTGTCGGAACGTTTCACGTTTGTTTTCTACAGAACAGTAGATTTTTACCTCAACAGACTCCTGGAATTCAAATCCTGAATTTATATCCTGGGCCCCGCAGGTAAATTTTTGATGACATCTGTATGTTTCTGTAATGAGATCCACAGCATCTGCAACATGTACTTTCCCCTTTGAAATGTGTGTTCAAAAGAATAAATAATACATCGAAAATTTTAAAAAGTACAAAAGCATGTGCTGCCATTGCTTTGATAAAATTCCTCTAGGAGTCTGGGAAATGGGGTGACCAACTTAGCACACTACCCAGATAAATCCATGGAAAGGCTGGATTTCTAACAAATCCTTAAACGTTTCAAGGGGTTTGATGATTTCTGATCAATGTCTGAAGTATCCCCCAGTGTTATTCATTTGTTTCTAAATGCTTAGGAGATGGGTCACACCGTGTTCAAACCAACAGAAAACCGTGGAGAGTTATCGCACTGTTTAGATAGTGTGATCAGAGGGCACTTATTGAAGCCCAATTTATGAAAATGCCATTACCATCTGAAAAGTTATTAACATTACCGCCTAAGAAAAGTTATGTTTCTGTATTATGGTATAACACAAACACAGAAAATTCTTATAAAAATTCATAAACCAGCAGAAACCAAGCCCCCTTTCTGGAATATATGTGTTTTCTTTACTGTTGACAGGTATATTCTCCATGATTTAGTAGATTATTTATAATCTGTAGACCCCAGTTTAAGTACAGGGCATTTATCTAAAATTTTCCCAGTTTTTTGAAAGTTAAATGGCTTACATAAGCAATAACAACAAAAACAGAAAATGCGAGTAAACACCAATCTTTTCCGCATTAATCTCAGTTAGGCATTTTTTTTTCCTTCAAAATGAGTTCAAAACATCACATTTGTAAATTTCACCAACTCAATAAGACATATAAGTCTAAGTACAGGGAGGCAAAACAACCTAACAAAAATGTGATTTATCTTTGCTAAGTTACCAGTGTGACATGGCATTACTTTGTCTAAATTAAGTAATTATGACATAATGACTGAAAAATGCTATAATGAAAAAGCCATCCATTCCTGCTATTTTGTAAATATGGGAATGCTCTTAAATGCACCCAATATATACTGTTCTATATCTTTCAAGAAAAACTATTGACAAAATTATAAATTAATTTAAAAAGAATTTTATACACCCTGCATGAACGAGGAGCTTACAGAGGTAAATAAATGATTGGACAGTCTGCTAGTTTAGCTCAATTATAAGAAACTTATTTTGAATATTTTTTTATAAGTAACTTGTAAAAAGTTAATTAGTGTATTTTATACAGCATTAATTAAGCCTCCCTTAAAATGACCAAATTTTCACTATTTATTGGTAAGAGGAATCATATAAACATTACTTGAGAAATAAGGCCCCTGTTAAAAACAGTATTATTTTTAAAATAGAAAACATGAGTTTAATACAGAGAAAAATGAGGAAAAAAAGGAATAAAATTCTCAATGTAAATGTGATACAAGTTTCTTACCTATTCTGTTCATGAATCTAATAAAAATGATATGAAAAGGTTAAATTACCCTGCACACTTAGAAATGAGTTTTAAAATGAGTTAAAGGCTGGCGTTTAAGGTAAAATGGATATCTCTTCCTTTAATGCTTAAACATTCTTTTACTGACTGCTGTGAAATGAAATTAAATGTTTAGAAGCAAACCTTCTTTTAGTTCATAAATATCAAAAAGTTAAACTTGTTCTGGATTTTGAAAATTGAAATATATTGCTCTTGTATTTCTAGCAGATGTTCTGTTGACTCACATGGGAATGTGATCACGACATTGCTGTTTGACCAACTTTACATGGGGATATCTGATAATCTGGTGGAGCTGCTGCTGTATGGCACACTAGAGAGACATAGAGTGAGACCCACTATGCCCTGAGAAGAATTCAGTGTCTCTCTCCTGCAAGGAATTTCAAAGAAATATGCATACTGGGGCTGTCAAGCACCCAGGGGATCTGTCACTACCCATTGGCTGTCAGCCAGAGAATAAGCCTAGGGTTGGGAGTAGAAATGTACCCATTTGGCTTTCAGTTCCTAAAGGAAAAGTTTCATTGTCATTTGCACCTTTTTTATATTAGCTCAGGTTACTTTAGGATTTATCCCTTTATTAGTTCAATACTGGAGGGTGCCAGAATATTTCACCCCAAAATATGTCACTTTGGCATAAAGATTAGTTTGCGCTAAAGGCACTAAAAAAGAAAAAGCAGGTGCAAGAAAGAAGCTATGCCCCTCCCCTTTTTTTCCTGAAATGGGGAGATAAATCCCCCATATGGAAGATGTCCTTCCTATACCAGGAGGAAAGTAACATTCTTATCATCGAGGACTGGAAAATGAGACCCAGAGAAGTCTGTACAAACAGGTCTTGTTAAAATTACTCTTAACTTCCTTTAGTCTCCCCGCATAGTTTACTTTTCTGCTACTGCCTCTCTGTTCAATCTAGTCTAAAAGCATCCAGATTTTGCCACTTCTTTGTTTTCCTTATGGGGGTTCCCATGTCACATGAAACGTATATTAAATAAATTTGTATGCTTTTCTCCTGCTAATTTATTTTACGTCAGTTTAACTCTCAGGCCCAGCCAAAAAACCCTAAAAGAGTAGAAGTAAAATTTCACTTTCCTATATTTTTAGAACATTACCATATGCTAATTTTTCACAACCTGATTGAGTTTTTCTTAATTCTCATATGCTACTTTTTAAAATCTCATTATTGTTTCTTATTTACTATAAAGTTTTCTGTTTTAAAGTAAAGACAACACTTTAAGGTCTCTAGTCCTTATTCCAAATGTTAACTTTCTTCTTAATTTTATTTTTAATTTGAGAGGGACATGGGATTGAGCTGAAAGCAAGATCTCTGACAGTGCTTCTCAGTGGTGAAGGACCAGGTTTTTACCTCAATCTGTGCAGACTCACACTTTTGTAAAACATAAGAAAAATAGATTTCGGAAAACGAAATGAAAGTGCATGCAAAATGCGAGGTTAAACTTCATTAGATTTAATGGATATAATATTACTCCTTCAAATTGTTTAAAAGTTTCTGGATGCTTGTGCTAGGTTTCTGTGTGTGCCTTGTCACAGTCTGGTGCTGACAGTTTGCATACCAGCACCAGTCCCTGCATCTGTTCTACGATTACAGCACACAAGCTTGCCTCTTTCTCTTTCCAGCTGACCTTTCCTCCAGAATGCCTCCCTCTCCTGCTGACTAATTCTGATTTCCCTATTATATGCTTTCCTAGTCCTTGCTTTGTTCAGCAAAATAATTGAATTATGAATATATGTCTGTCCTTTAATTTGTGTCTGCCTTGCCCAGAGGACACAAGCTGGTTGATGTTATTTATGCAGAGGTGGATTTACTTTGAAGCTAATGAAATATCAGGATCAGGTGTCTTTTGCTCGCCAAGGCCACTGTGAGTGGTGGAAGTTGCAGAGAGTTGCAGAGTATTCTAAGGGAGGAGGGGAACAGGTTGCAATCAGGAAGCATTGCTGTATCTATTGGCAAATTGCCTAACGGGATCTTAGAAGAAAGGGATCAAGGCTTGAAGAATATGAGGTGATGTCTTCTTTGTTAAAAATAAAATTACTTTGGCACCTAATTTTCCATTTGAGATTTTACATGCTTTTTCTTAAGTGAATTCCCAAATTATGTAATTTTCAAGCCCCACAGACTCTGGATCTGCCCCTGTGTTGAACACTTTATCCCTGACAACTAGCATGGTGCCTTGCTTGGAGGAGACAGTCTATAAATATGCACTGATTGAATGGGAAATGAATAAATTATCAACTAACTTGTTTAGAACTCCTCAGTAAGATCCATGTAAGAAGATACCTCAAGGGTCCTTAGTTAGCCTCCTAGAAACTCTTTTATACTAGCCTACTTTCACTAAAAGTATAACTAGTAGAATTCACATTTAAGGCCAACCACCGAAAAAAAAAAGGATTCTTTTTCTTTTTTATAAAGATGACCAGTAAGGGAATCTTAACCCTTGACTTGGTGGTGTCAGCACCACACTCTCCCAAATGAGCTAACCAGCCATACCTATATAGGATCCAAACCCATGGCCTTGGTGTTATCAGCACCGCACTCTCCCGAGTGAGCCATGGGCCGGCCCAAAAAAGGATATTTAAAGTATAGTTTTTCACACTGTGGATTGTAAACTCTTAGTAGTTTGTAAATCAATTTAGTTGGTCTTTAAGTCAGATTTTTTTGTCAATGGAATGGAATGAGAAATATCAAGAATACATCATAGGGGGCCGGCCCGGTGGCGCACTGCTACAGTGCGCCGCTTGGGAGCACGGCAGTGCTCCCGCCGAGGGTTCAGATCCCACATGCAGGCCGGTTCCCGCTCACTGGCTGAGCAAGGTGCGGGCGCAGCGCCGAGGGTTGTGATCCTGTTGCCAGTCCCGGTCCGGTACGGGCGCGACACTGAGGGTTGCGATCCGTTGCCGGTCACGAAAAAAGA
>NW_007729047.1:217074-226211 GCF_000696425.1 Galeopterus variegatus | reverse complement strand
GGGGCACCTCCACAGTGCGCCGGTTGGGGGCCCGGCCGTGCCCCCGGCCGAGGTTCAAGACCCACATGCAGGCCGGTTCCCGCTCACTGGCTGAGCAAGGTGCGGGCGCAGCGCCGGGGGTTGTGATCCTGTTGCCAGTCCCGGTCCGGTACGGGCGCGACACTGAGGGTTGCGATCCATTGCCGGTCACGAAAAAAGATAAAAAGGAAAAAAAAAAAAAAAGAATACATCATAGGAAGTAAAGTGTTATTTTATAAAACTTTTGTGTCAGTGGTGTGTGTACATGTATGCTTGGACTAAATGGCTATGTAAAATGTTTTTTACATTTTAAAAAAAACTTATAAATTTAGAGTGCAGGACTGCCCTGTAGCTTTCTCTGATTACAAGGAATGAATGGAGATTGTTTAGGACTAAGAATATGCCTGATTGTTGGGTTTTGACAGTTAACTTGCTTTGTTTTCTGTTTTCTGTTTTATACATATACTCCTTTGTTGAATCTTCTATATGAATACATATCAGAAACTCTGGTTTTTGAGATCCATGAGAAAGAACACTAGGCTAATTCCATGACCTTAAGCACGGGCTTTCCGTAAGATGTTTCTCAAGGTGTTCCAGGAATCATTTGTACCCCATTTCTGTTCCAAGATCCTAAAAGTCCGTTTGTTCACCACTCAGTAGCTAATAATGGAGATACGAGAGCTGGTGTAAGGAAAGGTAGCCTTTAATCAGGAAGCTGGAGAAATGGTGGACTTGTGTCTCAAAGACCATCTCTGCCTCTCCCAGGTTTGCCAAAGGGTTTTACAGGGGTCTGTGGTGGAAAGTTGATTCATGGTGACCAAGCAGGGCCACGCAGACAGGCTTGAGTGTTTCAGTCATCACGGAACTTCTCGGGTGGGAGTTGACCAGCATCACACTTCATCCTCCACGGGTTCAGTTCTTGTTATTCTCACATAAGTTCGGGTCAGTAAGCTAGTAAAGAATGGCTATCTGGGTTAATAATTTTTCTGAAATTATTTTGTGTACAATGTGAGAGCAAGAGTCACTGTGTTTTGGCAACTAACTGCAGGCTATGTGGTTTAGGTTACAGGAGAGAACAAGTTTTTAAATTCAGAGGTTTAACAAAATGGAGTCACTTCTGTTCAGGCTGTTACATTTCCCTATCTCCTAAAAAATAAACACGTTTGCCATTGTGGCAAGTCAGAGGTCATTCTGTTTATCCTCGCACTGTATATACTTTGCCTGTGATAACATCCACAACAATAGTCGCCACAAATATCCATACAATGACTTCTGAACCTGTACCTCCAAACCTGGCTGCTCTCCTGAGTTCCAGACCGTTGTAATAACTGCCTGCCAGGTATGCCTATCTGGCCACCCACACAAGTGATTACCTTTCTAAATAAAACCTATTTCTTCTCTATTCTCTACACTGATGAATGGTTTCACTATGTACCAATAATCTGATCTAAGTACATGGGAGCTATTCTAACATCCTCCACCACATTCATCTAGTAACATGCATTGCCTGTTCTAGCTCTTTAACATGTCCCAAACCTCTCCCTTTCTCTCCATCCCCATGATTGTTTCTGTCTCGGTTCCTAGCCTGAGCTATTATATCAGTCTTAAAACTGACTTCCCACCTTGGCTCTCACTCCTCCCCAATCTTTCCTCCCATGGACTCCAGATTAATCTTTCCAAAATAGAAAATTGATCATATTCCACTCCTGGGTAAAGTCCTCCAACTAACTGAGAAGATTGTTTCCAGAAGGAACAAACTCCAGCAACAGGTGTGTAACTCTCAGAGGAACCCATCCAGCCCAAGCTATCTGGTAACCCAAAAATAAAATAGAAGAAAGCTTCATCCACTACGGTGCAGTGTCATGGAAACTTACAAAGCATAGGCTCAGTATAATCTGTCATCCGGAATAAGTTCTCTCATGACCTAAGTGGCCCTTAAATAAATCTGTTTAATACAGTCAGGAACCATGGGAGTAAAAATAGCGGGAACATCAGAATTTCCAAATGGAAATTTCAAGTGTCAGCAGTTTAATGTTTTCTCTAAGTTTTATTGTGGTTCTTATCAAATCTGACAGGAATAAAGAAATACTAGCGGAGGAGTGGTAAAACCCACTGAATGCCAATGCTCTTACTCCTGCTGAACAGTGAACTTAGAAATATTTAAAGAAAATCCTTGTCAGCTTTTACTTTTAATTTCATTCCTTTGTGAAACAAGAAGAAATTATCTATTCATTCCAAAAAGATTTGTTGAACATCAACTATGTACTTGGCATAGTGTTAACTGCCAGAAATTTTAAAAATGAACTTCACAACCTTTGCCTTCAGGAACCTCACACTGTAGTGATAAAAATATGCAAAAATGTAATTAGCATAGGAAATACTTCTGTAGAACTTAACTATGTGCCAGGCACTGTCCTAAGAGCTTTGCATATACTAATTCATTTATTCTTTGCAATGATCCTATTAAATATATCCTATATTATCCCTATTTTACTGATGAGGAAAACAAGGCACAGAGAGATTATCAACTTGCTCAGCGTCATACTGCTAGTAAATAGCAGAATCAAAACTCACACTCATACACTCTGGCTTTGTAATACTATACTACCCATAAATAACAAGTAAGAAAATAGAAAATATTTTCATAGTATTACAGGAACATAGTACAGATATATCTAATTCAGATTTATTAAAGAAGGGTTGGAGAAGTTCTTTTAATAAAAACAGCTATTATTTGTTATATATTATATACTAATTATATGCTAATACATATTATGCTTAAGTACTTCACATGTATTGACCCATTTCAACCTCAAAATAATCTTATGAGGTCAGCTTCATTATAATCCCCATTTTTCAAATAAGGATGAGGGCTTTGGTAGTTTGCCTGAGGTTACATAGCTATTAAGTGGCTGAAGTGTCTGCAGCAGGCAGAGTAGAACTTGGTCTCAAAAACTTAGGTGGAGTTAGCCAAGCCACCAGGAGCATGCACAGAGAAGACCACGCAAGGATGTGCGTGGGTGCAAACAGCAACCTGTGCTGTACAGAGAAGTGTCAATGTTCCCAGCACGTGACGTGCCAAAGCCCAAGGAAAAGCATACCACGAAGGGACCAGTATGCCATGCTTAGATTTTATCTCTGGATAACAAGGGGACTTTGAAAAACTTTTAAACAATGGACTGGCATGGCCAGGTTTGAATTTTAAATAGAACACCGATGATTGTGAATGAATTTGGAAGAGACAAAGATGAGGCCTCTTGCAGGTGTCCAGGAGGTTCCTCTCTAGCCAGTAGGACACTGGTGGTAAATTAGAAAAACTAGAAAGGAAGTAAAACCAGTAAGATGGGTACACTGACACCACAGTCTTTCTTTCTGGATGCCATCGGATTACTCCCAACACCACCCTCCACGGCCATTCTCTCCTCCTTTCCTGGAGTGTTAGAGAAGTCAATCTACTCACAGTGGATCACGCTGTCTTCACTGCATTCTCTTCAACTCCCAGCTCTCAGAAGCCTTGCTCTTAACTACTCTGTCTCAGTGCTCTGAAAGAAAATTATTATTAAATATAACATGATTAATAGTTCAAACAGTGCAAAATGACTGACCTTTCCATGGGTTCTGTGGTTGCAATTCTGTTTCTTATTGATGTATAAGGAATCACAGAATGAGTTCCTGATTTGTCTCCACGTGTGCTAGGGAGTTTGGGTATATGAATGAAAAACCCAACTCTGCATTTAAGGAGTTTTCATTAACTCTTATTATGTTGACTGTTAACATAACAAATAGTTACAACACAATACAGTATATTCCTAGTGAGGGGCATTATGTTAACTAATAGTTAAAACACAACACAAAAACAAAGTAAGCAATGAGAAAAGTAAATACAAATATACTAAAAGATTCAATAATGTTTAAAAACACGATACGGGCCAGATACGGGCCAGCCCGGTGGCGCACTGTAGCAGTGCGCCACTTGGGAGCGCGGTGGTGCTCCCGCTGAGGGTTCGGATCCCACATACAGACCGGTTCCCGCTTATACGGGCCAGCCCGGTGGCACACTGTAGCAGTGCGCCGCTTGGGAGCGCGGTGGTGCTCCCGTCAAGGGTTCGGATCCCACATACAGACCGGTTCCCGCTCACTGGCTGAGCAAGGTGTGGGCACAACACCGAGGGTTGCGGTCCCGTTGCCGGTCCCAGTCCGGTACGGGCGTGACACTGAGGGTTGCAATCCGTTGCCGGACACGAAAAAAAGACAAAAAGGAAAAAATTAAAAATAAAAATAAAAATAAATAAAATAAAAACACGATACGATGGTCAAGACTGGCATGACTTGCTTTGTGCTGCAAGTAAACAAAAATCATAGTGGCTTAATCAAAGAGGGATTTATTTTTATGACATAACAAGAAATCCAGAGAGAAGCAGCTCAAGAAAAAAGTAAGGAGCTCAGGCTCTGTCCAGCACCCTGCTTTGCCCTCCTAAGCAAGAGACTCTCACCCTCAAGGTCACAAGCTAGATTGTCTATCTTCAGGCATCCGATGTGCATGTGTGGCATTCTTGGCAAGAAGAAGGGGAAAGGGAAGAGATGTGTGTCCCTTTTATCTAGAAAACAATAGGTTTCCCAATAAGCCCACCTTTAGACTTCTGATTCCATCTCATTGCCCAGAACAGTTCTCAGAAGAGTCTGGATCCGTGATTACATTTTCCTGGAATATGTTTTACCCCATTAAAGTTAGGTTTCTATTGATAAAGAAGAGAAGAAAGGATATAATGGGATAAGTAGTTAACAAATGTCACCCTGACATCTGAGGGACGGATGGAGAGATGGGAGCACAGGAAGGGAGCAGAGAGGTCCATTACAAAAAGGACATGGACAGACAAGAGTGTCACAGAAGCATCAAACACAGCCTCAAGTTCCATTAAGGGGTTGACAGAAACACACCTGCTGCATTCGACAATCAGGACACAACTGGTGATGTTTGAATATAAATAGAACCAGACTGTTGAAGGAAGAATTAAAACAATTTAGTGTATCCAAAAGTGTGAACACTAAGGTAAACAGCATTAATATGTCTGGTACAAAGATGAACAAAGAGATTACAGAGATCACTCATCCTAGAGCAACTGGCAAAAATAACCCGGTGATCCATCCAGAGAGAGCCCGATGTGATGTTTCCTGTGTTACTGGAAATGGTCCCTGAATTAAGGGTATGATAAAAAAAAGGGGCTCTCTCTTCTTTACAGTTTCTTGTCCCATAAGTATTGTTGTTACCATCTACTGCAATGGCAGAATGGGAAGACAGCCTCCCTCCTTCAATTACATATTCCATCACCATATTTTCTTCTTTTTGCCTCTGGATTAAAGAAAGCATATTAACAGCTATAATTTCAAGGCAGGTGGTCAGCAGATCAGATAGGCTGCTTTTTCAAAGTGCGTGCTCTATTTTAACTAGCTCTCATCATTTGTATCCTAAATAATTATTTGTATATTTTTTTATCATATTCTAAAGGAAAATGCATTGAGACAACTTCATTCTTAATGTCTGATAGCATACTGGGGACAAAATATTTGCTTTTGAGTATTTTAATGTCTCTTGGGGGACAATGAGCAATCTTTTAAGAAGGAGGAAATTTGCAGAATTATTAAATTGATTTTCTTGAAGTTACTCTGCATAAAGTGTCCTAACTTGCAAGGCTCAGAATACCTGCTACATGAACCAGTTATTCCAAGTTCAACTTGTGACCTCAAGTATATTTTGAAACCATAAATCTTAGTAAAGTTTCATGTAAACTTACTCTTTCAGATCTTACCTCAATACAGAAGCTCCATCTATTTCCCCAGTTTTGAGTCTGTTAAAATTTACCATATGTGGGCTGGCCAGTTAGAGCATGGTGTTATAACACCAAGGTCAAAGATTTAGATTCCTGTACCAGCCAGCTGCCCAAAAAAAAAAATTTTTTTCAAAAGCGGAGTATTGATTTCTTTAGTCTTATATGGTAACTAAAATGGAAATTTTATCAACTAATTATTCTAAGAAGTGCCCATTGTGTATACAGCATTTTTTTCAAAAGCGGAGTATTGATTTCTTTAGTCTTATACGGTAACTAAAATGGAAATTTTATCAACTAATTATTCTAAGAAGTGCCCATTGTGTATACAGCCTTTGGGGTTTAGGCTCTTAGTTAAAGTACCTTTCTACCCAGAATGTTTGGGGGTTTTGGTTTTTGTTTTGTTTTGCCTTTATCACATTTAGAAACAAGTATCTTAAAATCTAGTATCTTTATAGTATCATATTCAACTGAATTCAGTAGTCCCTTGGGTAAAATTAAATTCAGTTATGAGAAAACAAAAGTTCTTTTATAAAACTTATTAGATTAAAATCAATACAAATGCATGCTACACTCTAGCTTTGTGCACATATTTCTTTGAGGGGGTCTGGACACCCTACTGTGTGAGAAAATGAGAATAAAAGATGAACATACCTAATGATGCTCAGATCCAGAAAGGTACTAGGGTATCTCCAAATACTTAGATTATTAAGTGGAAGTAGTAGTAAGAACCAATAAGAAAGGATGGATTTCAGCACACTGTAGGAAGAACGTATTACCATTAGGAATGTCCAACTTTAACGTTAATTAAATACTGAACTTCTTTTCATTTGTAGGGTTCAAACATTTAAAAGCCAAATTGATTTTTTCAATGATCCATTGACCAATGATTTAATAATAGGAAAGTCACCTCCTTGCACACTTAGGAACTGCCATTCATATTTTGTCTACATGAATGACATTCCATTGACCCAGCTCTATAAAAGAGTTTAGAAACTTATGCCTTCACTGGATAAGAAGATGAAGGTAGTGTGAGTCCCAGGAGCATAAATGATGGGGTAAAACAGAGACCCAGTCTTAAGAAAGGATAAATATTACTTGATGACTGACCAGACCCAGGGTATAGAACAAAAGATATTAGATAGAATTCCAAGACTTCAAAATTTTGTGGTCACAGGAATGGCAGCACTCTTACAGAGAGATTTAGAACAGGGAATTAGCTTTTGGAAGAAGTCAAGAATAAATAATGATAGCATGCAGTCCCCATGGATAAGTGTGCATAAGTTTTATCACCCCAATAAAACCATAACCCTATTGAAAGTCCTGACTCTTGTACCTTTCATTCTACCCCCCGACTAGTGCAGAAAAGAAGAGTTTTCACAAAGCAGAATTCACAACACTCTTGCTGAGTTGAACTCATCATGTTTTACATCATCTATTGGTTTCTCTCAACACACATCTAGCCAGATTCTTGGTGTGAAAATTGTGCCATTGGCATGAGAAAGGCACTGGAAACCTGCATTAACTTTTGCCAGCCACTAGGACACCATTCAGAAAATTACAGCTTCCATTGCTGAAATGAGTTAATATCCTGCCAAATAGAAAGAAATGTGTTCTCTCCATGTTGCCAACAGATTAACTTAAATGCTTTGTGGCAACAACCACTGAGCTCATTCAATCAGGATTGCATTTGACCAAAGTTGCAATTTCATCAGCAGATATTGTAAACAAGAGCACAAGTAAAATTCCTGTTAGACATAATGAGAGATATACATAGAAATGAAACTTGAATCTTATGAGAGAGAGAAAAATAAGATGTTAAAGAACATAAAGCTTGAGCAGACTGTGTAATAACAGATGCTTCAAATTTTAACCATGGAATTGTCTTCATTGTAAATGTTTGACAGATATACAAAATATCATTATGTTAATTATTTAAGTCATTTGAATTCTAATATGTACCATTGTCAGTGTTCAAGAAGTGTTCATTGAATGGATGTCATGCATTCATCTAGTCCATGAATCGATATTGCAAATCATGAAGCTTACTGCTTAGTGACAATTCCACAGATCTGTGTATTTACAATTCCATCAATATTGCAAATTATGAAGCTTACTGCTTAGTGACAAATACATAGGTGTGTGTATTTACAAGTTGTGAAGGTATTAGTAGGAAAAGCCAACTTGGCTTCTCACTTGGGGCCAGGTGAGTGTACACTAGGTTCCTGTGCTAGACTGAAAGGGTGAGAGGGCAGTCTCGTCTTTTCACATCATCATTGTATTTCAGCACATAGCACAATGCCAGACACACAGCACATTGGACTGTGGACTGAAGTTCAAAGAGTAAGTAGGAACTAACCAGGTCAAGCCTAGGGCCAGGAGTGGGTACAGTTGAAGAGTTGTCTGGGCCAATAGAACATGAGGAACTTTTAGGACATCTAAGTAGCTGGGGGACAAGTAGCTGGGGGAAGAAAACAAGGGGAAAAGCATAAGAGATGAAGGGGGTCATGCGTGGCTTTACAGCTCACCTTAAAAATGTCAATCATTATCTTGAGAACAATGAGAAATGCTTTAAAAAAGCATTATCAGATTTGCTTTAAGTAGCTGGGGGAAGAAAACAAGAGGAAAAGCATAAGAGATGAAGGGGGTCATGCGTGGCTTTACAGCTCACCTTAAAGATGTCAATCATTATCTTGAGAACAATGAGAAATGCTTTAAAAAAGCATTATCAGATTTGCTTCTGTAAAAACACCACTTGTTGCAGGGAGGAAATGGGTAGATTGGAGGGTAACTAAGTAGGTATAGCTAGGAAGCTACTGCAGGCAAGAGATGACAGTAATTCAGACTAGGGCGGTGGCCATGGGAATGGAAGAAAATGGATACATTTGGGGACTAACAAGTAAAACTGAATTGCTAGTACGTAGCACACACTATTTTTAGAGTTATGAGCAACACGAACAAAGCAACTTCCCTTGAGGCATTCAGATTCTAGTTTGGGAAACATACAAGTATGATCCCGACATAAACAGTAACATCTTAATAGGTATTTATAAGCATAAGAAAAAGAATAGCAATACGACAGACAACAGGAATGGGTGAGCCACTCCTTTACATAGAGTACTCAGGGGAAGCTTCCTGGAGGAGGTAAAGCTTGAGATGAGAAGTGAATAAAGAATACGATCTAGGGCTGGCCCGGTGGCGCACTGCTACAGTGCGCCACTTGGGAGCGCAGTGGCGCTCCCGCCGAGGGTTCGGATCCCACATACAGACTGGTTCCCGCTCACTGGCTGAGCG
>NW_007729047.1:214523-216048 GCF_000696425.1 Galeopterus variegatus | reverse complement strand
AATAAAAAAATAAAAATAAAAAAAAAGAAAGTGGTCAAGAGTATCAGTTGCTGCAGAGAAGCAAAACACACAGAATGGATTTAGAGATAAGGGTTTCACTCGGGGTCTTAAAGAACGATTTTGATGAAATAAAGAGAGAAAAAGCCAGATTAGAGTGGATGCAGGAGCAAGGAGTGAATGAAAGTGATGAAACGTTTCCACTCAGGTGGACAAGTCTGAGAATTTTGGATCTGAGCATAAAGTTGAAAAGGTAGAAGTTAGAAGAGAAAATGACTCTGAGAAAGGTGTTTTGGTTTTGGTTCGGTGTTTTATTTGTGAAGAGGAAGAAATGTAAGCATGTTTGGACGCTGAGAAGAGAGGTATCAGAAGGTATGGCCAGAGAAATTGAGGCAAAGGGCTCACTGATGTGGAAGCAGACATTTTCTCAGTCTTATTAGCTAATAATTTTAACAATGGCATTTAGTGAGCATTTACAAAAGCTAGGTGAAACATTTTATATATCACAAATTCCTATTTGTTTTCATCATTGTCAAAATTTGATTTTCTTCTTGTCAGAATATTCAAACTAACAAAAATAAATGGGAAGAACTCACATTCAATAAGTACTGTATATATACATACATACATATATTTATATATATGTGTGTATATATATATTTACATACATATATATGTGCGTATGAGATCCTATTTTCTAGATTTGACTTTCATGACATTCAACATTGTGCCTTATTTTGTATGGTGATACTTTATCTAAGGTTGCATTCATGTTGATTTTTCACTTCCTTTTCAGCAATTAAAAGTTATAGGAAAAAACACAGGTTAAAAAAAAATACAAAACTAAATGTATTTCAACTAGCAGTTTTCATCAAAGAAATTTAAACTANCGGTACGGGCGTGACACTGAGGGTTGCAATCCGTTGCCGGACACAAAAAAAGACAAAAAGGGGAAAAAAAAAAAGAATACGATCTATCCATGGAAAGATTTAGAGACAGGACATAGCAGGCAGCAAGAAAAGCAAGTCCAGAGGTCTTGTGACAGAAATGATCTTGGTTTGCTCAAAGAATGGCAAGCAGGCCAGTGCAGCTGGAGCACAGCATGGAAGAAACGTGAATGAGATGTGGTCAGAGATGCGATGTTCACTGTGGTGGGAAACACAGAAGGACCGAGTGTGGGACAGAAGGCCACGGGTGTAGTTTTAGACATGTTGAATTTGAGGCCCCTTCAAAACATCTAAAAAGAAACTTTAAAGTAAACACAATATGTTTGTGCAAAATTGGAGCTAAGAGAAGTCTGAGATAAAAATATCAATTTCAGAGTCCATATTATACAGATGGTCATTTACACTAGGGATGTGAATAAGATATACTAGGGAGAACACACAGAAAACAGAAGGGAGCAAAGGATGCAGTCTTCAGGAATTTCAACACTTGAGAACCAAGTAGAGGGAAAGGAGCCTGCAAAGGAAACGTGTAGCTTGAAAGGCAAAAGAGAAACCTGCACGGCTGCTGTTCAGAAGTCAAA
>NW_007729047.1:211879-213316 GCF_000696425.1 Galeopterus variegatus | reverse complement strand
ATCATATTGATTTTTCACTTCCTTTTCAGCAATTAAAAGTTATAGGAAAAAACACAGGTTAAAAAAAAAATACAAAACTAAATGTATTTCAACTAGCAGTTTTCATCAAAGAAATTTAAACTAAAAAAAATCAGTTCATAGATATATTCACTACAGCTTCATAACAGTTTTATGGTTAAAATGACTAAAAATGAATGAATAGAGAAATCAGTAAAAAGGATAGTCTCATCCAGATAGGTTTCAATATTACATGCAGCAGTCTGAAAACAGATAATGTTCAAATAACAAATATATGATGGTCAAATACCTAAATCATCACTTCAAAAAATATACTATAGTTTATTATTCCTATATAATAAGTATATGACTTAATATTAGCATTAATTTCTTTTTTTATTTTCTCTCTTGTAAGGATATAATACAAGATAAGATTAAAAACATATATGATGCATATTATCTTGAGTCTTTACTGGCGAGATAAAGCATTTGAATTTCATACCGTATTGCAGTGAAAATCCTCTGAAATGTTTGGGCAGCAAATGAAAGGCACATGATAAGGTGTGAGGTTGGTTGGACCATTAAAGATTAATTTAATGTTCAATGATTCAAGAAATATTTACTGAGTGTCTCCTACATACCAGACAAGGTTTTAAAAGGTGAATCACGGGCCGGATGTCTGAAATACCACTATTTCAAACCATGAAAGTCAAGTCAATCCTCCGTGTTCTTATTTCTCCAATTGAAAAGGAATGTTGGAGATATTTCTGAGAACATTGTGCAAGACTGTAGGAGTCACTGGAAATGGAACTAGCAGGGAATAAATGTTGTACTAGGAAATAAAGAAATTAGTGAGGCACTGGAGATTCAAGAAGCAAATACATGACTCAAGGACAATAAAGAATATGTTGGCCAATGAAACTCGTCTAAGACACTCAGTGATTATGTGTGTTCACACACACATACACACAGCTGTCGCCTTGCTTTTATGATGGTCAGATCTGACTACTAAGGAATTTTTTTCATGTATTCTCCCCACTGATTGACCCATGCCAAGTGCTAGAGGTGCACTTCGATAACTGACCAGAAACATAATAGAGGTTACCTGGAGCAATGGCTTATGTGGCTCACATTCAAGCAGCTAACAGGTAAAGAGTTATCCTAGCAAAGACTAAGTAATGATATAAATTCACGGAAGAGGATATACCTCAGATTCACCAGAGCAAAAGGTGGCTGAGCACCTCTGCCTACTGTGACCACTATGTGAGTGGTGTTTGTCCTTGAGGCCAGAGAAAACCTCAAATGGTTTTATCTCTGGTGCTAGGAAGACTAGGGAGAATTCACACTTTAGGTCAAAGAATTTCCTTGAAACATAACTGAGATAAATCCAAACTTGATAGAGTCTTGGGGCCTGCCCGGTGGCGCACTGCTACAGTGCGC
>NW_007729047.1:208561-210350 GCF_000696425.1 Galeopterus variegatus | reverse complement strand
AAAAAAAAAAAATTGCAAGCACACACACAGACACTGATGATTAATGATAAGTTCATATATGTTTAAGGTTAGAGAACAAATGATTAACCACTTCATTATTGCCCCACTGATTCCAAGAACATCTCAGTGTGAAGGATTCCCTGAATACAGATTTACATATCAGCAATTGGTTTCAGACAAGCTGTGGTCTCTCCAAAGCTGTGGTCTTGATTACTCATTTTTAAAAAGGTATCACATGAAAAAAGTGACCTCAGAGGACTCAGTTACTATGAACCACAGCCTAACTGTCCCAGAGTGACCAGAATCAGGGAAATGCCTAAATTCTGAGTGATCTCCAGTGAAAACAGTCACTTCTAAAGAATCTGTGCACAGTGCCTGACCTCAGACCATGATTCTTGTTTTTAATCTAAGTAATGCAGACATGACAGCTTTTGATGTTGACACACAAGCTAAAAAAAGGAGGGGAGTTTACTTAAAGTGTACTGAGGTCAAAAAAGAATAAGAAAAAACAGCACATTTTTATATTTGTGGAATCCTAATAGTTCAATTGCACTCTATTATGAAAAGTTCTCCCATATCAAATACGCATCCATCTTTGAGATAATCCCATAATTCAAGATACCTTCACATATACAACACTTCTGTGCTGTGTCTTGTGTATTTTGTTTTTAATTGATTTCCAAATGTTTAGCTTTTTGCACTGAAGATTTTGACAAATTTTTAAAAATTGCTACAGGCACCAACCCTAGCCAATTTTACCTCAGTTATCCAGTCTTTACCAGAAATTTATGGTTAACCATACTCTTTGGCTAAAATTCTAATCTAGACTTTAAAACACTCTAAAAATGACTAGCAACTTAGACCAAATTGGTAATCTACTTGGTTAAGATAGGGCTACATATAAATTTCTCCAAAAATATATAACACACAATTTTCTCTTCCTTCTAAGGTTCTTTCTGTCCAAACAGTCATATTTCATACATATCTTAGTTGTTTCTAAAGTCCAAAGCTTTTTATCTCACAAATGTTTCATTTTAACAGGCTGCCTTCATCCAAGATAAGAGGGTTTTATAGAACTTTATTCAAAGTACTTCTGAAATTCTTGGGATTAACAATGATTGCTTCAGACAATAGAGTTTAGAGATTTAAAGAATAATTTTATTTATGTTTTTATTTCTGAATGCATTACCTCCTGGGAGCTCTAGCAGAAAAAAGTGTTATAGAAATATAATTTATTAATAATTATTTGTTTCAGAACAGTTTACAGTAAAAAAAGAAAAGGAAAGAAAGAAAGAAAAAAAAAGGAAGAGGAAAGGATCTGTGAAAAGCCATGAAATTTCCTGAATTTCGTGAGAAAGTGGCTTGCTGATGGTGTTAAGCAGTTACAACGAGAATAAAAGGATAGCTCTTAAAATTGTTTTTATGACCAAAGAACCATGACCAAAGAGCCACATTGGTACCTCACAGCCAAGTTTGACACCTTCACAGCAGACTAAGTAATTTTCCATGGTACAAGTTCACTAGACAAAGTTTCTGTCTCACCCAACAAACAAATAGGGCAGATTAGTTAGGTCTTTATCTCCTAAACGCCTGACTGTCTCCTTACTCATACAATTCCTTCTGAAATAAAATGCAATTCGATACAAGGATGATGTAGAAACAGTCATTTGAACTTGAGTAACTCATTTATTTGAATAACTCATACAAAGACCAGGAAATACTTACTTTTACCGTATCAGAAATAAATCAGACCTTTGCTGATGTAGGGTATCCCGACTAAAAAGAACAC
>NW_007729047.1:206456-207988 GCF_000696425.1 Galeopterus variegatus | reverse complement strand
TACCGTATCAGAAATAAATCAGACCTTTGCTGATGTAGGGTATCCCGACTAAAAAGAACACAAGGAAGCTCTCATTGGTTTCTACATAAAGTGCAAAAATGTGGGAAATATTTTCATAAGGAAAATTTAGGAGAATTTTGGTTGTTTAACCGAGAGTAGAAAACATTAAGAATTTGCCGAATATAGGCATAGGAATCATTTTCTTTTCTCGGGAAGGGAAGGGGAACTGATATTAGTTTGTCTTAACTTTTCAGTTTTAAGCATGGTCCTCCACCCTGCCTGCATATCACAATACCTAGGACGCTTCAAAAACTCCCAGTGCCTAAAGCCCATCCTCAAAGATCCTCACCGTAAGTCTGGGGTACAAGGATACCCAGGGATCTGTCACTTTCAAAAGCTCTCCAGATGTTTCCAGTCTGCAGCCAGGGCTGAGAACCAATGAATTAGAGAATATTTACATAGTTAAAAGCAGCTGAGATTCTCAAATTAAAGAAGACATTTTAGGCCAGTTTTTTGCAAATCGGGTATGGACCAACATCTGAATCATCTGGATTGCTGTTTTGAAATACAGAGGACAGCCCACTCTCCGGACACCTCTCATCCAAACCAAAGCTTCCCGCGACATTCTGACAAAGCCTCTCTCCTTGACCAAACTTTAGTCAGTGTATTAGTCCATTTTTGTTGCTTATAACAAAATACACAGAACTGGGTAATTTATTAAAGAAAAAAAAGAAAGAAAAGAAATGTATTGCTTACAGTTTCTGAGGCTGGGAAGTCCAAAGTCCACAGGCTGGTGGTGGTGACAGTAACCCAGGGGTCTCACATTGCAAGATGGTAGAAGCAGAGAGAGCAGAGACAGAGACAGACAGACTCTCCTTTTCTTTTAAAGCCTTCAGAACCGTGCCCCTGACCATCATTATTAATCCATTCACTAGGGCATGGTCCTACAATCTAATCACCTCTTCAAGGCACCACCTTTCAACTACCATAATAGGATTTCCCACCCTCTTAACAGTCACAGTGGGGGCTAAGTTTCTAAAACGTAAAACTTAGGGGACACAATTCAAGCTTCAGGGAGTTTGGGGGGACATGGTTCAATCCACTACAGTCNACCATCCCAAACTGATACATACGCCTCACTCTCATTATCTGATCAAATTCTCTATCTCCCATCTTCTATTCTTGTTATCTGATCCGCCTGGCCTGCCTTCAGCATGAATCCTAGTAGACCAGTTTAGCAAGAATTCCCCCTACCTTTGATGTCTCCTCTTACTAGTTTTCCATCCACTGAGTACTGCACCAGCACCACCACCACCATCCCCCCAACCTGCTCCTTGGCCATAAGTTCCCACTTGATCTTCTAGTATTCGGAGTTGAGCCAGATCTCTCTCTCCTATATTGCAATGGTCTTGACACCTATCCCGATCATCCTAAATAAAATCTTCCTTACTGTAGTAGATTGAATTATGTACCCCCAAAACTCATTGAAGCTTGAATTGCATCCCCCAAGTTTTATGTATTAGAAACTTAGC
>NW_007729047.1:204366-205463 GCF_000696425.1 Galeopterus variegatus | reverse complement strand
TTTAGCACTTAAGATCCTGAGGCAATGATATTGGCAGTCTTCCTCTGCCTATGCCCACATTAGAACCACTCCTATGTCCCACCCAGGTGACAGCACTCTAATATGTGCTAGTATTCAAGTATTATGAACTTCAGCACCATCAGGAACCCAAGGGAAGACTGCAGTAGAAAATGAAATATATGAAAAAAGGACGTGTGATTTTTCTTCCCTGGAAAGATAAGATGAATAAATGTGGCCCAGCAGTGAATACTGAAGGAATAAAATCCCCCTGGGAAAACAGAAACGCAGAACTGTGAAAACATATAAAGGATTTGATTGATGGTTTTGTTAGTAACAAGGTGTGTATTAAAGAGAGAGGAAGAGAAAAAAAGAGGCAGCAAAATAGGAAAAAGAAATACAAGCCAGCATTTTTAAGAGAATATGATTTTAGAATGGGAAAAGGATGTTAAAACTCAGTTCTAAACCTGGAACAGGACCTGTGGAGAGAAGGCCAAGTGACGCATTCCTGAATCAGGCCCTACAAGGACTAACAGCTTTAATGAAAGTGGATTACCTTATTTTAAATATGTTAATGATTGACCTTGGAATTTAAGAGGCAACCAAGTTGCAACAGGTAAATATGTCACCTCTGCAGCAGATTTTAGCTAGTGTTTCATCTTCCCATATGATGCTTACTTATGTTACATGGAAATCACTTTGTAACGTTTTTCATGTAAAATTCTATAAACATAACATTAAAACAAATTAAGCATTTAAAATATTTCAAGAATGAAATAGAGAAGGCGACTTCCTATCCTTATGAAATTAATGCGCCTGAAGGCAGAGGTCTTAACCAGATAACCTTGCAAGGTCTCTTCTCTTTCTAACCCTATCTTTCTTTAGTTCATCAGCAAGTTTATGGGGAACCTATTTCTATACTTATTTTATAGATGGGGAAATAGAGGAAGTAATGGCAAATGGACTTCCCAAGGTGTTAGAGGGGATGTCTATCTGAGTTAAAATTATAATCTACAGTCCCTTAATTGCCCAACTAATTACCAAGCCTGCTGTTAAAAGCACTAAGTTATACTTTATGAATATGAAGTTTGATGCACATT
>NW_007729047.1:203269-204227 GCF_000696425.1 Galeopterus variegatus | reverse complement strand
ACCAAGCCTGCTGTTAAAAGCACTAAGTTATACTTTATGAATATGAAGTTTGATGCACATTTCCTCTGATATCAAGAGAATTACATCAAATAGAAAGCCTTCTCCACTTTTTATGGATATTTAGAATTGAGTGTTCTATCAATTACATGTGGTTTTGAGAAACCCACAATATGTGGGATAACTTACTTGTACAGGACTAATGGACATAGTTGTGAATTCTTTGATCTTTGTCCTTTCTGTGCCTTTCAAATTCTCTGTATAATGCATGAAAGATACAAAATATACTTGCATCAATATAAGCAAGGAGTTTAGAAAACGAAACACAGTTATTATACACATGAAATAGAAAAAATGGACAGAGATACATTTTACAAAAAATGTTCTGCACCAATTTGAAATTTTAAAAACATGCTAACAATTGTACATTTATTTCAAGAAATAGGAATTGAGTGCTTCCTCTATTCCAGGCCCTACTGAAGGATCTATATGGGAACAAGCAAGAAGGCAGTGTGAGCTGAGAAGTGACCCAAGTGACTTGTGTTTAGCAAGGATCACTCTGGCCACTGGCTTCTGAATTAACTTTAGGAGATAAATTCATGGGTGTCCCCTCCAAAATTCATATGTTAAAATTGTAACCCCCAGTACCTCAGAATGTGACTGTATTTGGAGATAGGGTATTTTAAAAGGTCATTAGGGGAAAATGAGGTCACTAAGGAAGGTGGGCCCTTATAAGAAGGAGATTAGGACACAGACACACACATTAGGAAAGACCATGTGAAGACTCAGGGAGATGGTGGCCATCTACAAGCCAAGGAGAGAGGCCCTCGGAAGAAGCTGACCCTGCCAACACCTTGATCTCGAACTTTGTGTCTCAAGAAATGTGAGAAAAGAAATTTCATTTGTTTAAGCCACCCAGTCTATGGAACTTAGTTATGGCAGCCCTAGCAGATTAATATGA
>NW_007729047.1:199337-202837 GCF_000696425.1 Galeopterus variegatus | reverse complement strand
GAGATTAGGACACAGACACACACATTAGGAAAGACCATGTGAAGACTCAGGGAGATGGTGGCCATCTACAAGCCAAGGAGAGAGGCCCTCGGAAGAAGCTGACCCTGCCAACACCTTGATCTCGGACTTTGTGTCTCAAGAACTGTGAGAAAATAAATTTCATTTGTTTAAGCCACCCAATCTATGGAACTTAGTTATGGCAGCCCTAGCAGATTAATATGGGAGCAACCCAATAATGCCACAGAAAAAGCCAAACTGTCCAGGTACCATTTTAATTATTCTCAAACTGAAAGGGTAAGGTTAAATTCAGAAAAAGGCTTTCTTTCTGTCATTGTTGTCTGACTACAACAAGGGCTACTGTGAGGCTAATGTCACGAATCCTGCTCACAGCACCAATTGTCTAGCTCTTAATCCTGTTTGTGGTGCCGATTGTAAAGCAGGCGACCATGCTAGTTGTCGCAGCTCTTTTACCTGCCAGTAATCCTGCACCGACTGGGCTAATGGTTGAGTTAGGGCTGGGTCTGGAATCCTCTGACCCCTCAAGCCCATTCACAGACTGGGAGGCGACCATGCTAGTTGTCGCAGCTCTTTTACCTGCCAGTAATCCTGCACCGACTGGGCCAATGGTTGAGTTAGGGCTGGGTCTGGAATCCTCTGACCCCTCAAGCCCATTCACAGACTGGGTCACAAACCCTTCACATGCCAGGCTGGGTCACCAGACCCCTCCACACATGTCTATAAGCTAGGCAACTGGCCACATGGTCCTTGGAAGCTGCAGGTCAGGAAAAACATGGCTGCACAGGGTGGGTGCCCAAGGCAGTAAAAAACAGCCAAAGTGGTGCCGCCTTGCAGGCACATGTACTCCACCCAGACACACAATGTTTATTGAACTGCCCCTATCCAGACCTGAGGCTAGAGGAGCCTGACCATATTATTCCATTTTCCCAACAATTGTCTTTAGTTAAAATTCTCTAAATCAAACATGATGATTATACTACAGACATGCAGCATATTCTCTAAAAATACAAAAAGTAGCCAAGGACTTTATGATGATGATTTTCTTGCTTTTGATGTATTTTATAAATGAGACTAAAGTTTTCTGTCTAAAAAACATGGCATACATGTTTTGAGTAAACTTTTGAAAGTAGGAGAAGAAAATGAGTGTAAACCAAAAGTCCTAGGACAAAAAGCTGCAAGAAGTGTCAAAGAAAAAGTCTAGGAATGTAATTTCTGAGTAGGCATTTAAAGTAGTGTGCCTACAAAAAATGATTACATCACATAATGGTGAATATGCTAATTATCATGATTTGAGCATCACACGTTGCACACAGGTACAGATATTCAACATGATGCCCCACAGATATGTATAATCAATTATGTTTCAATTTTAAAAAATCAATTTAAAAATAAAGTAGTTTGCCCAAACACTGTATAATTGTAGATGAAGTGTTAGGTTTTCTTCACTGCTGTCTTGCTTCTTCTGAATCTGCCCTATATCTAGGGCCATGTAGTTTATTAATTTAAGAGGTCAGTGAAATACTACAAAGAATAAGTGTCCCGGCAGGTGACATGGCTACAATTTTCTCTCTCTCACTTTGATTTTGGTTTAGCTTTTATCCATGATCTTCTGAATTAATTTTAAAAATTGACGTTATGAGAGGCAGGATTAGAAAAGTGGGTCCCAGAATGACTTTTCTCTTTGAAAGGACCAAAAACCCAAAATACGTTTCTTCATTATTCACATTGCTCTGAAATCAATTAATTAACAAGGAAGAAGGAGGGGGGAGGAAGACATCTCCCATACAGCTGGTTATATATTGATAAATAAAGCCAATTTTTTTCACAAGCCAAAATGTGACCCCTGGGGATCTTCCCAGTAAAACATTAACCAACTATGTTCTTACTGAAACAAGGCAATGAATAACAAGGGAGGACTTTGGCTCTAATCTGAAGCCATAAAACAAACTGTATGAGGTGTGATAATTCAACAGGAAGGAGATTACTGACCCTTCATAGACTGGCAGCTCTTTAAATTAAGATGACTCCTAGGAGAAAAGGTAAGGTTCTTACAGGTCAGGTAACAGGCTGTCTCACTAAAATTAAAGTTGAGTATTAATCCACTGAGTGTATAAGGAAAAAAGAAGCAAATATAAATAAAGAAGAACAGAGTTTTCAGAGTGGCATAGTAGAGTATCACAAAATCAGATAGATTTATATATGAAGTTGAACTGTATTACTTTTAATTTGTCTGATTATGTAAAATTAACATTTTAAGCCTCAGTTTCCTTTATACAAAGGGACTTTTAAAAGCTCATGAAAAATTGACTTGAAAGAAAAAATATATAAACTTTACTTTTCATCTAAGCTTCATTAAGTTCAAGATACTTTAGTAAATGAGTATACCAGTCACTGAGTTCATCCCTAAAGAGCTGAGGGTCCTGGGAATTTAACCATGTCAATGCAGTTGTTTTCACATTATTAACTGAAGAAATACGGGTGCCCTTTAAAGACTTTTTAAGATTAGGGGGGGAAAAGTCAGGAGGAGCAAAATCAAGACTGTAAGGTGTATGCCTAATGATTTCCCATCAAAACTCTCATTAAACTGCCTTTCTTTGATGAGAAGAATGAGCAGGAACATTGTTGTGTTGGAGAAGGACTCTCTGTAAAGCTTTGCCAAGCATTTTTCTGCTAAAGCTTTGGCTAACTTTCTCAAAACACTCATAATAAGCAGATGTTACCATTCTTTGGTTCTCCAGCAAGTCAATGTGCAAAATGCCTTGAGCGCCCCAAAAAACTATTGCCATGACCTTTGCTTTTGAACAGTCCACTTTTGCTTTGACTGGACCACTTCCACCTCTTGGTAGCCATGGCTTTGATTGTACTTTGTCATCAGGATTGTACTGGTAAAGCCATGTTTTATCTCCTGTCACAATTCTTCAAAGGAATGCTTCAGGCTCTTGATCCCACTTGTTCAAAATTGCCATTGAAATCTCAACTTTTTCATTTGATCATAGCACAACCGCTCTGACAATCATTGAGAAGAAAATTTGCTCAATGGTAATTTTTTCAGTCAGGATTATGATAGTTGAACTGACTAAGACATTTATGGTGTTGGCTATTGTTTGTGCTATTAATTGTTTTCATTTGATCATAGCACAACCGCTCTGACAACCATTGAGAAGAAAATTTGCTCAATGGTAATTTTTTCAGTCAGAATTATGATAGTTGAACTGACTAAGACATTTATGGTGTTGGCTATTGTTTGTGCTATTAATTGCTGGTCTCTTCAATTAGGGCATGAACAAGGTTAATTTTTTCCTTGCAACTTAGTGTGAGTGGTCTGCCACTAAGGTCTTCCTCTCCAACATTATCTTGTCCCTTCTTAAACAAGTTATTCATTTATAAATTGCTGATGTCTTTGGGGCATTAAATTTTGGGGCATAAAAATTTTGTAAAGCATGAATAATTTCACATTCTTCTCTACAAATCTGATGTTTGTT
>NW_007729047.1:194991-198908 GCF_000696425.1 Galeopterus variegatus | reverse complement strand
TTATCTTGTCCCTTCTTAAACAAGTTATTCATTTATAAATTGCTGATGTCTTTGGGGCATTGCCCCCATAAAAATTTTGTAAAGCATGAATAATTTCACATTCTTCTCTACAAATCTGATGTTTGTTCTTGCTTCAGTGAATACAAGTTTCTCTGCTAGGAGCTCTTTTCAAATTTACGTCTTATCCCTAGTGCCTCAAACTAGATCCTTTTCAGGCATGTTATAACAAGTTAGTATGAGTTTATTTTGGTGTAAAAAATTTTGCAATCCATGCATAGTTTTTTCATAATACATATTTTTCATGAACTTTTTGAATACCCTTTGTGTAAGTGAGATAATAATATCTACCTCCCAGAGAGACTGTGAAAATAAAATAAAACAATCCATGCATAGTTTTTTCATAATACATATTTTTCATGAACTTTTTGAAGACCCTTTGTGTAAGTGAGATAATAATATCTACCTCCCAGAGAGACTGTGAAAATAAAATAAAATAACATATGTAGAGCATTTAGTACAATGCCTGGCACATAGAAGACACAGTAAATATTTCATTTTTATTTCTTCTTTTTGCCTTACCATAAGTCTAAGTATAACATTGCCTGAACCCTCAACTAATCAAAGAATATGAAAGCCAGACACTCTTTTAAGTTTATTGAAGTGATCTCCAAACTTTGTCTTAGGAGGCCAAAATGAGCTGGCAAAGATTTCTAATACACCTTCATCTTCTCACTTCACATTTATTTTCACTTCTATCTTTACTATTTGCTATTGTAGTTTTCTAGAGTAGGAGATCTATGTCATTTTAGTGGCTAGGTAAGAAAATATGGAAGGAAAAGGAAATATTAGTGGTAATACTTGAAACACTGATATTAATTTCATAATAAATAAGCCTAGTAGTCAAATAAACATCAAAATGAAAAATAAACTAGATATAATTATTAGCAGTTTGTCTTAATCATCTCAGGCTGCCATAACAAAATTCTGTAGACTGAGTGGCTTAAAAGCAAAAATTTATTTCTCACAGTTCTCGAGGCTGAGAAGTCTAAGATCAAGGTGAAAGCTGACTCAGTTTCTGATGGGGGCTCTCTTCCTGGCTTGTAGACAGCCACCTTCTCACTGTGTTCCCACATGGTCTTCCCTTGGTGCCTGCATGTGGTAGGGGCTGGGGGATTGGATATATCTCTTTCTATCCCTTTCTTCTAAGGTTACTAATTCTATCATGAGAGCCCTGTCATCCTCATGACCTAATCTAGCCTTAATTACCTCCTAAAGGCCCCATCTCCAACTACCATCACATTTGGGGTTAGAGCTTCAACATACAAATTTGGAGGATGGGGGGACACAATTCAGTCCATAGCATAGTTTAAGCAATTTTTTTTCTTATATTTCAAACAAACAGAAGCACCCCTACTGTTAATTTTTAAGACAGTTTCATGTGTAAGTTGCCAGCCCCCAGTGCTGAGCTTTATAGAAAGTAGGTACTCAAAAACTTTTTCACACAAAACTTAAATGAAGATCAGCAGTAATAACAAGATTCATGACAAGCATAGAAGAACTCCCAAATTTCAGGGGATGTATATTTTGATTTAGACAAACCATTCAATATAATCTGAAAGAACAAATAATGACATGATGAAAAATGCCATTTCCAAAATTAAAAAAAGGCTTGGGAAAGAATAAATACTAATAAAAACGTTAAATTCCTCCTAGTTTTAGGTCTTGTAGACAAGACTGAATCTTACCACTGGATTAGGAACAGGGAAGAAAGATTATGCAAGAATGAAGAATAAAATAATGGAACTGGAAGAGAGAAAAGTACAAATGAGGGCAGCCAGCAACAGAAGTCAAAATGCATGGAAATAAAATTATCAAAAGAGATGAGCTAAGTAGAAAAGAATCCTCTGGCTGGTTTGGAATTGGGACTGGCAGCTAAGGTAAGTAGCGTACTTTCTGAAGTTTCCAGCAGCATGATCACTCTTCCGAGAGAAGAAAATACTACTGAGAAGGAGAAGGAGGCAGTAAACTCAGGAAGTGGTGATGGTTGTGCCAGGGGTACTAGCATGAAGATCAACAGGAATTCCTGACACTCCATCAACTTCTGAAAATAGAGAGACAAGAATCGTGACCCCAGCAGAAACAACAGGAGAGTACTCATGATGGCTTGGCCATTGCTTTCCATGAAGTTACCTTCTGGGGATGGCTATGTAATTTGCTGGGCCTAGTGAAAAAATGAAAATTTGTGGTTCTGGCTGGGAGCAAGGAAGACAATCTCTTCTTCCCATGGGCCTGCGACTCCACCCCCAGCAGAGAGGTGTAGCCCAACAGATCGCAGCATCCACGTTCGGATGCATTTGGCACTTGGATGGGGAGTGCAGTGTGCACCATAGCACTGCCAGCCTGGGGAGAAGATAGTCACAACCTCATTCCACCCTGAGATACCATACAGCACTTGCCTAACTCACACTGTGCCAACACACAGTGCCCCCCAGAGGCAGACTGCATGGGCAGAATGCAGACATCTCCCAACCATGGAACTCAGAGTGCACCAGCCGTTGTGAGGCTCCAAGCCCCCAGTGCATGCTCTATTGTCCCACTGGACTTACAAAACACAATTTAAAGATAAAATTATTAAAAATTTCAAGACTGTAACCACAGAGCATTACATCCCAAACACAGAACTCGTCTGAGAAGGGGGCCCTGAGCAACTGCACTGGTCTCAGGCCATGAAACCAGCCCTGCCTGGTATGTTTCCCATGGTGCAAGAGCCAGATGCTTCCTGATTATAACACATTTTGTTTCTAAATCCTCCTACCCTAGAGTAATTGTCTCAAGTCTCCAGACCCCCTTGCCGTCATCCATTCCCAATCCTTAATAATGCTTCATACCATTTGCCTTAAGCCTTTTCAATGGGTTAAGAAAAACTCTGAAGCATCTATAAAATTCTCAAAAGAGCACTGTTAAAATTGTTTTATGTACTTTCTTTGACCCTATATCAAAGACATGGAACTTTTCTTTTTAAAATTAGTTATTTTTATCACTGCTATCATTATAAAATGATACACTTACAGAGTAAAATAAATTTCAAGCAATACAAATGGATAGGAAAGGAAAAATCTCCCAAATAACTCCTCTCCCTAGAATCACTTCCAAGAGTTAATCACTAGTAGACTTCCTTTTAGTTCTACTGGTGGTTATTGATATAGAGTTAAATAAAATACTTACGACTTTGAATAATAATAACAATAAAACAATAAAATAAAATAACAATAAAAACTATAGCTTTCAAAATCCTCTATCCCCTTCCCAACTCCTTCTTTAAACATTCCTCTGGTCATATTCAGCCACTGCTCTGTCTTATGTGTCGATCCATCCTCTCTCCTTTCTTCTTTCACCCTGAGCACCTGCTGGTTAATTTTTCTATAGGCTATTATGTATAATGGTCTAGGTTTATTCATGTTCAAAATGTTTAAAGCATAGTCGAGAATTACAAGTTGATGTGCATTTTTGCTATAATTTTTGTCATTGTCTCATTGCCCGATAGCATCCAGACTTGCTAAGATTATTCTCTTTTCTGCTGTAGACAGATTATCTCTCTGTCTCCAGAAGCTTTTAAGAATTTTTCTTTTCCCTTGAAATTTTGAAATTAAAACAGGATATCTCTATACTTTCTTTTTTATCATGAAGTCCTCCTAGTATTTAGTTCACCCTCAAGGTCTCCTGAGACCTGAACTTTCTACTATTTGGGGAGAATGTCTCCTCTCAACTTTTATAATTATTTCCTCTTCTAGAGTACTTATATGAAGATTTGCTAAACTTACTTTTATATTTTTCATCTCTAAATTTTATTCTCTATTCTGGGAGATTTTGTCAACTTTATCTTCCACATAATCAATTTTGTTTCCAGCCATCTTCAT
>NW_007729047.1:191581-193990 GCF_000696425.1 Galeopterus variegatus | reverse complement strand
ATCATATGTTTTTATCCTTGTGCTTCTCTTCATGATATTTGTTTACCTTAAAAGCCTGCTGCAGTTCTTCATGTCTGTGTATTTATGAACGAAGTTATAGCTGATTAAATTTAATAATTAACCTGGGTTTCCTCTGCATTTTCCTCTTCAACTCCCCCCCTCCCCCCAAAAATACAACTTCTCTAAAATAATGATTGGCCACCCGTTCTGTGGAAGGGGATACTGTATGTCCAAAAGCAGGCAAATGAGGGCAAACAAGCTGGCAGGTGGAGAATTTCCACAGCCCTTACTAAAACAGCACAAAATTAGCAGTCTCTTCATTTCGGTATACAGCACTGGTTCTGTGTGTGTGTGTGTGTGTGTGTGTGTGTGGGTGTGTGTTCATGAGTGTCAGGTGGGGAGGCCCCAGAGCTACCTGGAGCTCCATAATGCTTCTCTCTCAGTTTCCCACTCTAAGAGTTCATCCCAGGAAGATTGGGAGGTGTCATGTCTTTAGAGACAGTGTATTCAGGACTTTAGCGAGGCTATGAATTGGGAGCCTTTTTGAACATGCAGGAGAAACAGCTCAAATGCAGTTGCTAATTGATTTCTCTGATAATTGTCCTTAGCCAAGCCTATTTGTAGATGCTATTCTTTTTATTAGAGGGTTCTTAGAACTTTTCCTGATACTTCTGGGAAACATGATGCTTGTCCTCAGTCCCTTTTACTGTGATTCTCTCATTTCTGATTTTTTCATCATTCCCACTTCATCTGCTTTCTATTTTCATGGAATTCCTCAAAATGAAGTTGTGTTTTCCAATGCAGTTTTGATTTCATTCTTGTAAAGATACAATTTATATCATTGTAACGAGATCTTTGGCAGGAAGAAAGATGGAGGGACATGCTCAAGTAATAGTCTTGAACTTCTAACTGCTTGATTAATTTTAACATTGATTGGCATAACACCTGGCCTTAAATTAGTGCCCATTTAACATCTGAGTACCATTATTGCTACAAAATCCCTACCAAAACCTCCTCCATTTTAGTCAGGGAATGGGATTCAATTATGTCTGTGACTAAAATATTAGATTTGATTTATTATGTTAAAAAAAGTTTGAAAATAAGTGTAGACAGATTCAAAGAACAATTGAGATGTCTCATTTTTGGAAGAGGCAGTGATCAAATGCAGCCAGTAAAAAACAGTGATGTAAATTAAACTGACTTGGGAGAGAAAATAAACAATGTCTTGCTTGAGGGTAAAAGCATTAGGATAAAGTAATTATTGCAAGAGGTGGTACATATTTGATTGACTAAATATAGAGAGAGCTAGACAGAGAGGGTGTATTAAGAGTAAGTTATGGAGACATGGTGGTTAAAACTCTGTATATGCGAGGGATATTAATATCTGATTACTGTTCAAAATGCCAGACACTGGTATAACACAGCTACAATTAGACATAGCCTGATTAATTAACAGCTTACATTTTCAAGGTGCCTCATTACTATAATTACTCACAACAGATCAGGAAAAAAAATTCTCACATCTTACTGTGAATCGGCATTAGTAACAGAGATTTGAATCCTTAATTCTATATCTAATACTTTGAACTATTTTGATCTCTTATTGCTTGAACATATTTCCTAAAAAGAAGGAACCAACATACTTTTACTTCAGGTACAAGGTTCTGTTATTTTTGAACATGATCCATATACAATAGTATGATTTAGCATTGTAATTTCTAATGACTAGACCAATACAATAAAAGTGAAATAACATGAATTAATAGCAAACAGGTTAAAAATCAGCAAAACTCTTAAAAAGCCTATCTACCAAATGTTCTACTATTCACAGAGGTATTGTAAATCAATGAAATGACAAGCATCAAGCTGTTCAGGAAGTTAATACTTTTATATCATCATAGAAATTGGGTCTGTCAAGTGTCTGCGATTTAGAAGATTTGTTTTCGTTTGATTGTGTTTTTTTTACATTTAGAACCCTTCAAAGTTTATTTTCTCTGAGTCACAAAGCATAGCATCTTAGTTTTAAAAGAGTTTTTTTAATAAAGGCTATTCTTTAATTATGCATATAGAGTCTGGACAGCTTGAGATTTCCAACAAGAGATAACACGACTCGTAGAGATTGAACCAAATAGTACTTCCAAGTACCTTCTACCCAAGAGAGTTTGGTCTCATTATTTTGTTTGAATTGCTAAAGCCATGCTTTCATCTTTCTTTGGTCATGTTCCCAGAAACTTCTGATGTATTTAAAGCAAATAAATAATTTGTATCTGTTGTTTCAGAGGAGTGAGGAAATGACCAAATTAGTCTTTTCTCTGGGTCAACACGCTGTCTTTGAAAATAGGATAGAGAAAATAGGATAGAGTAGATGGCCTGAACAGAATTGGAGACTGGCCAGTGGGGGGGGGGGGG
>NW_007729047.1:189262-190706 GCF_000696425.1 Galeopterus variegatus | reverse complement strand
GGGGGGGGGGGGGGGACTCTATCTGTGATGTATCTGAGCACTCATTAAAGAGAAAAAAATGGCTAAAAAGTAACTACCCTCCTTCATCAATACCACATTATATGAGAAAAAAACGAATTATTTAATCATTAAAATGACAGTCCTTCCCATACATGAAACATGGAAGTCTCCAAGAAATTGACAAGTTTTAGAAAACCCATTTTAACACAGCACTGAAATTTTACTTTTACCACCCATATCATACATTTTTAATTGTGCTGACATCTCAGAAAGACCAACTAGATAAAATCTGCCATCTTTGGAAGATCACTATACAATAACTTTAAATTTGTACTGGTCTCACCTCCATCATGATAGTATAATTTTGATTTTCTTTGTATTTTTTCAGCTTGTTCCACACCATGTATATGGTTAAAATGATTATAGTCGGTTTTCCTGGTGGTTGCTTATTTCCTTTAAAATGGTAAAATGGAAGTTATGCTTTCAAAGATGTAGGTAGAATTATTTTAAAGGGTTCTGGTTCAGTAATCAGAATTATTTTCTTTGCTCAAACAGCTACTATAATTTTAAGTAAACTTTCATGTGCTAAGGAAAAGGGGAAAATTCAATAACATTATGTAGTTTGAGTAATCTACATATATCCGCCATTAAGAATGAATTTGGATAATGTCTCAGACTTTAACCTCTTTACAGAGGAGGAATTGAGGATGAAAGAGATTAGTAAATGCAGCTAATTGTCAGCAGCCAGTTATTTTATTTAGTTATCAAACCAAGACTGAAACTGAGAACTCTCACTTTTATTTGGCTAGCCTTTCCACAAATCATACTGCATCCCCGTAATGTAAAAAAATTTTTTTAAATATATTTAGTGAGATGAGAAAAGAAATTAAAAGTAACTACAAGCTTCTAAGGAAGCAGTATTTGTAGATTAGCTTTGAAAAGGAAGGTTTTCCCCTCTACATTTTTAATAAAATCTTGTTTTAGACTTTAGGTTTGATAATTATGTGTCTACCTATAAAAGATCATGATCAGATTGGTAGGTGTGTGACATATGGAATGATTGTGTCCTGAAAATAAAATTCCTTTTTTTTCCCCACTGAATGGCTCTTCACATTCCATTTTTTTCAGTGTAACCCACTTTCCAAACTGATGTTATGGCCATAAATAGATCAATGAACCATCATAATAAATCATTACTACGTTTTCAAAAAGAAATTCCAAAGAGGCTATAGATAGAATGTAGTTCTTAAAGAAAAAGACTAAAACCAGCCAGTAAAATACAAGAGCTTTTTGGGGGACATTAACCTGGCATTACCATTGACAGAACTACTAGTTGATGGGTGACTACACATTTTTAAGATAAAATAAGATTCTGATAGAAACATAAGATATTACCAGAGTTCAAATAAGTCATTCAGTTACAGTCAGAAGGAAGAGTTTCTAG
>NW_007729047.1:154462-188765 GCF_000696425.1 Galeopterus variegatus | reverse complement strand
ATAAGATATTACCAGAGTTCAAATAAGTCATTCAGTTACAGTCAGAAGGAAGAGTTTCTAGGATTCCAGGCAAAGGAAGTTCTTTGGATAAGCAATATGAAAGTCTATTCACAGAAAGAGAGTGCATGGTGAAAAGGGCTAAAGATTAGAACACAGCATGGGACACCTGGTACTCCTGCTCACCTCTCTATAACCTGTTTTAAATTTCACATTCCAGCATTCTTTTTTCAGTTATTTACTCTCTGCCATGAGGTTTATGGAGGACAGGGCTCTAATAGGTAGATAAATAATGTAGTGACTTCTATAGAGACAAGTTCAGTGAGGAGAATAGGAAGCCACAGATTCACTGGAGAAAACTCTAAAAGGGTCAGAGACCCTTTCCAGTTCAGAAAGTCTATTAGTTCAACTTCTAGAGCCAAGGGGAGATTTTACAAAACCCAGCAGAATTTAAACCATGAAAGGAGAATATGGCAATAAACGTATTTTATCTAGTTTGCCTTTATTGAAAATTGCAATAGAAATACGATGATGAATTAAATTCAGTAAAGTTGTGTAAAAAGAATATGGCAAATAATGAGATAATATTATAGAGGACTAAGTCTTGTGTTGAGAATTTTCCACCATGTACCTATGACCTGATAAAGAAAGTGTAATTTTTAACCATTCACCCAGTTGTTTGTTTTATTTTTAGCCATTGATTTATGAGAGAAATACGCATTAAGGAGGAAACTCAAACAGAATCTTTATACTTCAGGTTTTGTTTGAGCCAAGAACTGTGACTTTAATCCCCCCATATGTCTTTAATATATGAGTCAATAGAACTAAAATTAAAATTGCTTTAAATAACTGTCTGAACTGTCTGAAGCAGTGTCACAAAGCATTTATCCAAATGTAAATTAAGTCAATTTAATATCACCATTCTTTGAAATATCTTTCTTACGAGTCATAGTAATTAGATAGAAAAGCATTTGTAAACAAAGAAAATGTTTAAGTACACAAGAAAATAAGAAACTTAAAGGAAGATTTTTTTCCCTGAAATAAATTTATTCCACAATATTAAAAACATAAAAGGCAGCAGTTTTCTACACACCCATGAAAAAATAACTTGAACTGGATAAGAATATACATTAAATAGTTTTCAATAACATAAAAACAAAAGAAAAAGAAATCACTTATAGAAACAATAAAAGTAAATATAAAACTGCAAAAAATATTAAATTAACGGTATGAAGGAAAAAAACAAGAATTAGGAGAAAACTAAATCGAGTGAAGAATAGAAGGAAAGACACAGGCAAGGAGAGAAATGAAATCAGGGATGCAAACTGAAGATAATGTACCTCTCAGGAGAAGTTACAGAAAAGTAAATAGTTCACAAGTGACAGTCAACAATATAGACAGAAACTTTCCAGATCAGAAAAAAAATAAAAGCCTGAAGTTCTGCCCAGACAAATTTAAAAACAGAAGTCAACAACAAGAAATATCCCAATAAAAACTTAAATTTCAAGGATAAATAGGCAATTCAAGAAGCATTCTAGCAGGAAAAAAAATTAAAATAAAGTTAGCCTCAGTCTTCTCCTCAGCAAAAGTAAATGCCACAAAGCAATTATATGTACAAAACCTTCAATTAAAAAAAAAATATTTCCCTGATTAATTTTATGGTAGTTAAACTCCCTTTAAATAAAAAAAAAAGCAATAATAAGATATTCTAAAATTTGAAAGATTCAGAATATTTATTACCCTATTTTTTTTCCTGCAGAAATCAACTTTTTTAATATAAGTATATCTTATGCAATATTTGGGACAGACTTACACTACAATAAAATTCATTGTTTATTGAAATTCAAATTTGACTGCGTGCTGAGTTTTTAATCTGGTGACTCTATCAATAAGTAAATTGGATTAGGAAAAAAGGATACAAATTGGTTATAGTAAAGGATTTTTAAAATAGCTCTGAATTTAGGCTACCATGTAGAAATTACCATATAGAAGCCACCACAGTGGTATCAAGTAGTGACTTTTTCTCAAATAACTTCAAGATATCTAGATTACCTTTATGGTTCTATTCGGTGTGGAACTCCTGAGCACTTAGGATTTTTCCAACACATCCAGGGACTGATTACAACACATGAGAAAGCCTTGCTCCATATCACAGTCAGCTATTTGGAACTATATTTGTAATTTGTTTTACTATCTAGGGGACTCTGAAGCTGTGCCATTGCTTCATTTCAGACAAAACTCCTGAAAGAATCCATTTTTTTATCTAGCACAGAATCACCTTTATTCTAGAGTTCCAGAGTACAGCCTATACTATCTTCTCAGATTAAACATTCTTGAGATCTTAATGCCTAGCTTACAATTGAACTGGGTCTGCATCTCTTGTATATAACTTGTTTCAATCTATCATTCTCAAATCCATCACCAAGGGACTGATGTTTTTGGCATCTTTCTCTGTTTCCTGATAGTTCCCTCTCCCTAAGCTCCCTTGGTTCTCAGCATGCCCTACAACACACTATCCCCACTGGGTGGACCAAAGCCAAGCTACAAAAATAAATAAATAAAAGCTCCAACCAACAATTACAGCAAAGCTCACTATAGCCATATCATGACAAAACAGAATCAAGCATAATGGCAGCTATGAGTGTGCATTAAACTAAGAAAGTAAACAAAAACTAAATTTCACAAATATCATTTAATTAATGTAAAATTAGCTTTGGCCATCAGGTTTTATTGTGTAAAGTATCTTTTGTTCTAAGATTGTATTAAAATCATAACTTGCAGCTTTTTGAATTTTTAACTGCAATTTAACAAGATTCAAAAAAAAAAACTTAAAGACAATCAAATGCTTTCTATAATCTTGTACAGCACTAATTTATTAGATAATGATGATTCAGAACCCCTCTAAAATTTTGAAGTGCTTTTTGAATCTCAATTCACTCAGCATATACTGATCACCTGCTTTTTGCATAAGACAATGCTAAGATTTTTGGAGATACCAAATATACAGCACTGCAATACAATCTTTCTTTGAATTACGATCTAATTATCAAAAGAGAAGTGCATTATGATATGCATAAAAATGTCAAAATGTAAAATATCTTCAGTGACAGTGCAACGTTTTCTAAGTTTTTCAACTAACTCAAGCTCCTTAACATCTCCTACACATGTGCTTTAAAAAAGGTGTTATATGATAAAAATTAAGGATAGAATTAAGAATTCAACTATGCAGTTGCAGTCTGCCATGCTTTCTGAGGCGAGCTCTCCTTATTCCTGCATATGCTTTTCCTCTTGCCCTTTACGCATAACCAAGTTTGCTCAAGCCACAATTACCGCAGAGTTGGCTGCATAGCCGCTGTGTCTGTATGTGCCATTTTTTACAACATCTCTCACCTTTTTACAGCTGATGAGTTTGCCTTCAAATGTCTACATTCCCAACTCTGTTCTGTCAGGTTCAATTAACTACTGCTGATAATAATGCTGGATCTCATGACCTACTTGTTTCTCCATCTCCTTAGTGACTGCCAAATGGAACAAATACACATAATCAGAAAATAAAGACTAAAGAAGCTATTTGAGCAGAGGGTAAATTAAGGAATAATCTACTACCACACAGAGTAAGGAGAGATTCAGCATGCAGAGCCCGTGATAACCCCCTATTAGAACTCCCTTAACCTTTTCTAAGACTCACATGCCCTCCACATGCCTGCAAGGATCTCCAAAATTTTCTTGCTTAAGAAGCTGCTTGGAGCCTTCCTTTAACTTGGGTTTTTCTTTGACTTCTGTCATATTGTCTTCCACCCCCTACTATCCACTCAGACACCTACAGAAAAGTTTCTAAAGAAAAAGAGCTTTGTGAACAGAGTAATTTTTTGATTTTTTGAAAAGATTTAATTTTAGGTCTATGGCCATACCAGCCTAAACACAACCGATCTTGTCTAATTTTAAGGACAAATGGAAATGTACATATCCTATTTCATGATGTGATAAGGGACATTTGTCTATGACCATCAAAAATATTATATGTTTCAAAATGCCAAAAAGAAAAAAGGTTGTTGGTTTGTCTTTTTTTAATATGCTGATTTAATTTCACCATCCCCCTGTGCCAAAATCACACACTGGTTGGTCCTTGTATAAGTAGTCATAGTCAGAAATTCACCTGAAACATTAATCTGCCTGTAAATTTAAGCAAGCTCTGTTAGATGGTAATGTGGAATATTGCTGTACACTTGCATAAAGCACCATTTACTTCAGAGTGTGAATAAATGTATCTGCGAGATGCAAAAACATAAAAGAATAAAATAAATCAGCTCCTCACTTCAAAATGCTGCCATACATTTAGACTTACAAAGCCAGTTTTCATAGCGAGAAAATTTTTAAACTTCATTGATCACGTTTCAAAGAAAAAAAAAATTAAAGAAAAGAAGTCAGTCCTCTTTGAGACTAACAATATTTTTGTTTAATTTTGCACAATTTAAATAGTAAAAGGATTATTTTATTTACAGATACATTGATAATATGCCAACAAGGTGATTCGCAATTTTGGTTAAAAACAAACAAAAAAATTGTTTGCATATTTTAAAAATTATTTTTATGAAAGCATTTGAGACAGTTTATATAAAACTTCATTCGATGAGGACTTCTATTTATTTCCTTTGTTCATTAATAAAACAAAGCTGTTACTCCCCCGACACCTTCATAACAAGTGCTAAAGTCTAAGCATACGTAAGTGACATCTGTGAACAGCAAAATGGGCATGGGGCTTTGTGGATTACTGAAACACAAAGCTCCCAACTGCTCTTCTAAAAAGACATTAAAAATTTCTCACTTTGAGGGTGTCAAATATACTTCATTTTCACTAAATTAGGACATCATTCAAAATGATAAGCACTGTCTGCCACTCACCTTAATCCTCCCTTGGATAACTGACCTGTAAACGCTCACAGCTCATTTGGTGTTTCAACCAGGAAACCACAGTGGACTTGCATAGACATCACTGCAGTCACGGGAAAAACCCAGGATGGGCTAGCACCATGCAGATGACCATAACCTTTTCTCAGAATAAGAGGAACTCCATGTCATGTCACACTTGACATACTGTATCACTCAAACTTTACAGCATCAAACAATACGTAGACCCGATAGAGGCCAGGTTCCTGAAGGTTTCCCACATCACATCTCTGCTACAGAGATTCTTCTAGGAAGGCTCCAACAAAGCCCACTCCTCCAGAGTAAAGTTCACAGCCACATGTTCAAAGGTCACTGAGTCACAAACCTAGATGGTAGAGCCCACTACAGTTATGGAAGCACCATTGCATATGCGATCCACTGTCGATCCAAAGGTCCTTGTGAGGCACATGTCATTTCCCAGCTTCCGGACATCCTCCCTACTGCCCCCAAGACTCCTGCAGGTAACAGCATGACAGGGTTTGTGGCAAAGCCACGTGTGCCTTCTGGGAGCAGCCAGAAGGGATCCCAAACTCTGCAGGGGGTGGAGCAGGTGGAAGGGAATGAGGATTTTTATAAAGTATCAATGAACACAAAAATTTCTGAATGGGCCTTCTGCTTACTATGGCAAAACCCAAATAGTTTTTTAAAAAGCGAATTCAGGACTCTCAATCAAATTCACATTTCTGTTTTGTGAATTTGATCATTCATTTTTTTTTTTTAAGAATGGAACATCGCAAAGTTAACAAGAAGGAGCAAACCTTATTTGAAGACCTGGACCTCTTTGAAAAGTCTCCCCAGGAGCAGGGCAGATAGGCGCCTGCCGGTGCCAGCCGGAGACAGCGTCCTACTGTGATGTTAATAAGATGAAGGATACTATGACAAAAAGCCACAGTAATTACAGGGAGAGGTAAATACTTTTTTTATTCATAGATGTCCTCTCCATGCAGCCTGCACATTAAGGCACGAGCTTTTGTTATACTAAATACATGTGTTAATTAAACATTTCTTTAGAATTCTGCCCTTCACTAATAGATCCGAGAAGAGCCATGACAGACCTCTAAATCTTTTCACTCTTTTTTTTTCTCCTCTCTAGAAAGTAGTTTTGCCATCCATTTTTCATATACTTACCACAAATATCAATGCCAACTGCTTTCCAAAAACAGCATGTAGACTAAAGGGGAAATAGACTAACTGGATCATTTTATATACACCTCATGAGGGCACTTGGAAGTAAAATAAGCAATAGGAAAATAGAACATAGCCACGGAATTCCTGTAAAATTCATTCAGCTCTTCATTGATTCTCTTCTGCAGGAAAATCATGTCAGAAAAGAGACAGAGATAACACTGGCAATTAGCCAAGTGTGAAATTCTGTATTTAGCCATCCTAAATTGTCACAATAACCATACAATTATTTAGCTTAATATGGTTTCCCAAATTCATTACTGAAAAGGGAGAAATTGGATTCTGATTTGCTAAATCCAAGAATGTGTGAAATTCTAAAATGAAGTTTTTGTGCAGAAGTTTGGCATGAGTATATTTCCCTAAATGAATCAAGTGAGAAACAGGGAGATTGTCAGGAAGTAGGGATTTTTTGCAAAGGGAGCAAGTATATATTTAGATCCCTAATTGGTTTAAATAATTGGTGTGGAGTGAAGTAAATTAGTGGCCCTAATGCAAACAGTTCAAAGCCTGACAATATGGGAGAATGTAGGTTATGATCTAATTCTACACAATAGTGGCTATGCCCTAAATGCAGATTCTGGAAAGAAGTCAGATGAAATAAGCATGTGTCCCTGACCTTAAGAAGAATCATTGCTAGGACGCTGTTTCATCGCTCTGCATATATAATTTACTCAACATTTGTCTGCTTTCCAGAGCTTAAAAAATAGGATTTTTTTCATCAATGATGGAGAAAGTTTGAGCCATTGAGATGTAATCTGCTGCAGATAGTGAAAAGAAGCACTAAATATGCCACAGACTCTCCCACAATTCTTTATGAATGTGCTCTATGATTTATAATTGCTTTAAAGAGGCAGGCTTGGCTGGCCAGTTAGCTCAGTTGATTAGAGCGCAGCCTTATAACAGCAAGGTCACAGGTTCAGATCCTGTGTACCGGCCAGCTGCCGAAAGAAAAAAGAAAAAAAAAGGAAACACCACGTTGAGCCCCACAAATATATAAAAAAAATTAATAAATAAAATTTAAAAATAAAGAGGCAGCCTCAAAGAAGAAAAGTAGGTGAGGGGCGGGTACAGTGAGTTAGGTCAGTTAGGGAGAAGAGGTCAAAGGCAATGCCATTCTTGTGGCAAGTGTCTAATTTCACTGTTATGGCAAGGAAAGCACACCCAGACTCTGTGGACATATAGAATGTCCTTAGAATAGACAAATCTCAGAATTGAAAAAGAAAGCAGTGGTCATCTAACTCAATTCCTCCCCATAAGCAGAAAATGACCCTAAGACATCCCAGATTCCCAGCACTTGGTGCCTCTGATAATGAATAGCTCTGCCATTGACAGGCCAATATCATTTTTGGACAGCTGTGACTATGAGAACGGGCTACCTTCGACTCAGTGTCTGCTTCCCCGTGGCTCCTCTGCATTGGTGTATTCCCCAGGATTTCACCCAAATCGCTGATGAAAGTATTGAACAGGGCAGGGTCAGAGTCCTCCCTGCAAATACACAGTGATCACCCAGTCAACATTCCTAGCTTCATCACCTATGGCTCACGGGTTGTACAGTCCTCGGTGTGAAAGCAGCTCCCTGAAATCTGTGGATAGTATATGTGTCCTGCCTATCAAACTTAAAAGAGGGACTTGGCAAGACCATTCTGAGTGACTTCACTTTGGCTGGGAGTTATTAGCACTTTCTCTTCTAAGTACCAGCAGACCATCTTTTCTAGAATTTGGCTGGGAATAAAGGAAGGATGCCAAAACTGATTTCATTCATTTCTCATTGTGGTCCACAGCTAAAACCTTAGGCCCACTAAAAAAATATTTAAAAGTTCAAATCTCAGCATTTTTATAAAGGTATAATTATGCCACAGCTCTAACACTTGAGAGAGAAAACTGATCTGACACTCAGTATTTGACATGGGACAAAATCTTTTCCCAGAACATTTACATTCTTAGTGATGTCTTCGAACATCTTGAAATAACAACAACGACAGAAACCCTTCAGTGTGCTGTAGGATCAATATTTTAAGATACTCTTTGAGATATTTTTCCATGGAATATGCATGTCGACCACTTTTTTTTCCTTCAAGCTCCTCCCTTGGCTTCAGCATCTCACTCTCACTTTTCTTTAAACTTCTCTGGCTTCTCTCTGTTAGTCCCTTTCACTATCTTCTTTTCCTCCAACTGTTACTATTGGGGTTTTCATTATTTTCTGTACTTTCTTTCCTTCAATAATATCCTTCCATGGCTTCAGCACCTACCAAAATCCAATAACCCCAAGTGTGTATTTCCAGCCCTCACACCTCTTGGGAGCCCTGGACTCATGAATAAAGCCCCATGCTGTCTCATCCCCACCTTGGGATCATGCTGGTCTCTTTATGGAAGCCCCTTCCTGCCACCTTTCCTACTGACATTGTTTAACTCAATCCTCATAGAGCAACACAACTGTCCATTCACATTTTTTAAACAGCCAGTGCTTATCTCACTGCACTATAGCTGTGATCTGGATGCTATGGATTATCTCTAAGCCATAAGCTTTTTAAGGGCAAGAACTGTAGCATAACCATCTTTATATTTCTAGGAGTTACAGCAATGCATGAATTATACTAGGGGGCTAAAAAAATATTAGCTGAATGAAATAGAATATGAAATGAGTTTCTCATGAAGCTGTGGAGGTGCTGGTGCTTACAACTCAACCACTGAATACATAAAGCAAGTGCTTTTTCATATGGGTATTTGGTGTGCATGCTTACAAAGTATGCATGGTTTATCCCATCAATGGCCTGTGCTTAATGCTCCCTAGGTACCCTGAGGCTTGGTAATCTTTGAAAGCACTGCACCAAAGTTAAAAGCCAAGCAAGCATGCACAGATAATGGCATTTAAAGCTAGATCTTCGCCTTTCTCTCAGAAAAAAACAACTACCTCATTCAAACAGTTAAACAAAATATTTGCCAATGTTCATATGATTTCTTATTTGAAATACTCACAAGCTATGAAATGTAGCTACCTCTAAATGCATAGCATTCCAAACTAAAACTTAGACCCAGCACGTTTTCAAGGCAAATTACCACAGAGAATTCTACTTTCCGTGGTACTTCTTGTGTTTTCTAAATTGTTGCAATTAAATGCTCCAAGATTTTGTTTAGAATGGTCTAGATGTTAGTCACAGGGTTACAGTGAGAACCATGCTAGTTCCCAGAGAACTCCAGGTCCTGAAGGAGTCACAAAGAAATGTGTGATGGAAGGGTGCAGGGATAAGATTTAAGGGTGGATGCTAAAACCATAAATGGAGCGGACTTTTTCATGAAAAAGAATGAAAAGAGAGATTTGTGGTGAGAGGCAGAGCACAAAAACAAAGGAAATGCATAGGGTATCATGGAAGAGAATTTCCCTCCTGGGATGTGTTATATGCAATAATGGGGAACACATTTAAGTAAAAAAGGATGGATGTGTTAGGAACCGAGAATAACTGAGCTTCAACCATGTGCTGGGCATGGGCTGGGTGCTCTATACACAGGCCCACGCTGGATATAAAAGACAGTTGGTCTTATACCTATTTAGTCTCCATTTTTTAATTAGAATGTTTATTTTGGGAATAGCAGCTTGCTCTCTAATGAATCTTATGTATCCTCTTGTATGAATAGTTTCTGCTATAAATGAAAGAAGCCAAATTAGTGTTTCTTTGTACCCCTTCCACTTCCAACTCAGAGATTCTTGAATACGATATCTGAATCATACCATTACTTGTCTTTTTTTGAATAATGCATATTTGGATAATGGGAAAAGTAAATGTGCATAGCATGGCAGAGGATGAACAAGGTTACATGGGTATAAAATATACTCATTAAAGAGAAAAGTTTATCATGTGGGATCAGCAATATCGGATGGGACAGTGAAATGAATAAGTACCTGTACATAATTAGAGAAAGTATCTCTTTCATCTTTCTCCATTCCTCATGGCACTTAAGTGCACAAGAAATATTCTTTGAAGTCAATGAGCACCGTCTACCGGATTTGGAGGACATGAGGTTGAGAACCATTCAAAAGGTGTTTCACTTTCTAAAGTATAGACACGTATCTTAAGAAATAACAATGTACAACACAATAGGTAGAAATAAACGATGGGATAGAAACAAACTTGACTATTTTGTTATATGGCCTTGGATTTCAAATAATTGTGCCCTTTCTCTGAACCCCCTCAAGGCTCAGGTATAATTAAAACAGTAGTTTTGACAACAGCAATATTGTCTGTCATAGACACATGAAATAAATAGCAGCAACATAAATAAGGATAAATGTAGATTATGTGTTAAAGTTTCACATCATGCTTTAGAGAAAGATAACTTTAAATATATATATATATATATATATATATATATATACACACACATATATCTCAGGGTACAGAACATGCAAGTTCATAAACATAGAACTTCTTATTAAGAATGCCCCCAGATGGTGACAATGGGTGCCACTGTCGTATGACAAGAGCAGCCCTCTGAAGTACGATAGCACTGGATTTTTTAACTTCATCTTGCCAGATTTAGTGGTAAGAATGGAAGGAAATTCATACTGGGCCTCTCCTAGTTAGACTACGGCTCTCTGGACACCGTGCTCGGCCCCTGGCATAGGGTGATAAACCTGATACTGTTTTGCTATATTCTCTTCCACCCCATACTTCTTTCACTTCTGCAGAGGAGATTATAAATGTCTAAAACCAAGGTGAGCATTGCTGCCTGCTTCTAATCAAGATGTTTCAATGCTTTCTGAAACACAGACAGATCCCAGTTTTCCTACAAAGGGACACCTTTCCTAACTGCTTGTCACTGGTTGAGGGTACCACTGTCCTCTACTCCCCACATCTTTCCAGCCTAGTTGTATGCACAGGCTGGCACCATTTTATGGATAGCACAGTACCAAGTCCCTTATGGATTTACAATAAACATTAAAGAATAATATTGCTATGGCTACATACACACGGAGGAAGTGCAGATGCTAAATCTCCAGCCCATTGCCATTTCCTTTTATAACAACTTGGCAGTTGTGTAATTTAGCATAATTCTTGAATGCCCTGAAAGGAGCAGATATGAGTTTAGCGGGAGTTGTGGCTCATTGACTTTAGTGAAAGCGTATGACTCAAATCCTCTGAGTTTTATAAGGTGATGAGTTAGGTTAGGTTAAAGCAAACCTTGGAGCATAATTTGATTGGTTTTTCTTCCATCAGTGATGGATACTTGATAATCACTTTCTGCCTATTATATCAATAAATCAACTGCAATTCAATTTTAATTTGTAAATAAAGTTAAATCAGGGCTATGAGGATATTACACGCCTGTATTAGCTACTTAGAGGTGTCATTACTGTCTGTGGTTATTGAGCCGAAGGTAGTAATTTGAGTTTTTAAGTTCCAGTTTTAAAGAAGCTGAGACAAATTTGCTGAATGTTCTTACAAGAAACACCATACACTTTGAGAAATTTGCATCTACCTGAAATTGCAAACATAAATTATATGATATCAGAACAAATAAGGATTTCTAGCTTCAAGCACCAAGTGATATTATCTTCAGATTGTCAGGAGGCATGCAGGGAATACAATATAGAATAAAGTTAAATGCTCCTCACGGAGAAGGGGAAAAATGGGCCAGTATTCCCATCTCAGTCTGAGAAATTAAAGCTAGAAAAAAATCCAGTTTGTCAACCTGCCAGGTTTTGCTATGCTCACAGCTGGACCCTGTCACACGGGCAGTATTACAGCATCTAGCATGTTACGGGTGCTCAATAAATATCACAGAACAGTACTAACCAGTGCAGGCATGGCGGGCTCTAAATCTCTGACATAATGGGATGTGTCTATATGAATGTGAAGCACAGCAAGCTGGATGAGAGCAAATGTCAGCCCAGGAGATACAAAGTGAGGTTGGCCAAGCCTCTGTGAGAATACTGAGAGATGGAACAGCCTAGAAACAACAGAGATGGCTGCATTTAGCTCTGTTTGTGTGGACAGATCGATTCCACAGCCTTCTGTGACTGAAATCAACTAAGAAAATACCAGAGCATAATTTTATACCAGTCATGTTTGACTCACCACACTTTCGGATCAAGTTACTGAGAGGTAAACATTCCAGAATGGTAAATATTTTTCATTTAAGAGGGGCTATAGCGAGTCACACACACACATTCTGAATAGGAGTATATGCGTACTTTTTATCACATGAATAAAAGAAGTTAAAAGAAATTAACCATAACACCTGTTAAAAACCTGAACTTTGTACATATCTGCTCCAAATTAAACTTGAACAGGACTTTACATAGATTTCAGGATATTAACCAGAACTTAAAAAAAAAAAAAAAAAAAAAAAAACTCAACAGACATTGGACTTTTAAGATAAATGTAATTTTCTTATATCTCGTTTAGCTTTTGTGTTGTCAAAACCACTTTCCTCTTTGAATTAATTATTTAAATTAAGTTATCAAGCTTTAGATTTTTTGTTTGTTTGTTTCCTTGGTTATATTATGGTGGAAAAGTTGAAGAAAATAGAGCTCACCACCAGGATACTGGACACCAATGTCAACATACTGAAAGTCCAATTTTATTATTAAAGCAAAAAAATAAAAAATAAAAACCACTGTTTCATGTGCAGAGTCCACAGCACAGGATAAGGGAACCTCGAAGAATTCAAGGAGTGCACTTAAAAGGGGTTCACGTTGTCTGCATCTGCTTTTCTGGATTATGTGTTAATACATGAGATAACCGTACATGCATTTGTTGGAGAAAAGTGCTTTTTATCTCAGAATATGAAAAAAATAGTGGAAGGAAAGGAAAGATATTTATATATAGACATATACTCACACACATGTATGTAAATACTATACATGTGTATGTATGTATGTGGAGAGAGAACACAAGCATCTCAGATTTCATGATTAAACTAAGTACAAGGTTCAGGTGATTCACTCACAGCATTCAGGACAGGGTATGAGAAATAGTTCCATCCAGCTTACCCCACAGAAATTCCTGGAGTTGATGTCACCAAGTCATATTCAGACTCAGTTATAAACATAACCTTCTTTCAAAAATTAATCAAAACAACCAAAGGACCAAAGCAGCATTTTCAAGATAAAATTAAAAATAGTCTCATAAGAAGGGCCCTGAAGCTATGCCTCATGAATTATCAAAGATGTATTAAGCGATGATTTGGTACTATCTTCGGATCAGGTATATTCAATTTCACAGATTGCAACACACTGTTAAAACTCAAAGCTTTACTAAGTCGCTAGCAGGGTATATCAAACTCCTTAGTTTTCCACATATCAGTGAGAAAAGTGTGAAGTCCACAGACAGTAGAACCTCTCCCCTGCTCCCTCTCTCTCCTGTATCAACATTCAACCAGTGCGTATCATGTGATCACCATGGATCAGAGCACTGTCAGGACCTGTCCCTCCACCCACCTACAGTCTTAGCTACCAAACCAGTCCCTTCTATCTCCACCTCTCCACAATGATTCCAAGTCCTGAGAAAATGTGCTATTCTTCAAAATAAGATGGGTCTTCTTTTTACGTATAATTTTTAGTTAACTAGTGTATTAATTTTGCCAGAAAACTCCATAGCTTTAACTAATTTTGGAAAACTGGTATTTAACAAATTCATTCCTGTTTTGCTTACTCAGCTCCCTACCCTCATGAGCAACTATACCTTACATTCAAAATCTTCCATTCCCCTTCCTGGGAAAATTGCCATATAAAAAGGATCAATATACAATCTCCTTTTAGAGAAAAGCATATGATAATGTCCTCTGTTTCATGACACTAGCCACCAATTTTTGTCAAGTGTGGAACATTAACAAAATTGGGAATGTCATATTCTATCTACAGGATAGAACAAATTGAGAAAGGTTTCTAGTTTCTCTTTACTATTAGATATGTGGACCCTACCTTGATAGAAGAAAGTTAACAAGTAAAGGATATTGAAATCTTTCCATTGGAGACTCTGTGTTGCCCAGATGTTTCAGCACCACTGGAAATGGTATATATGGCTAAGCTGATATATATCACATTCTTACTTATTTTCCCTTAAAATGAACAATGGGAGTAGATCATAGACTGAATAGTGGCACAACAGCTTAATTATTTCCAGAGTTATGGAACATAAATATTGGAAGGGCCTGTAAAAAGCATCTTGTCTACTATAATATCTCCGACAAGTCATGGTTCAGCCTATCTGTGGTAGGAAAATACTTCCCAGAAAAATCAATGATATCACTAGTCAGCTTTAATCATTAGAAGTTCTATCCTTTCACCAAAATGTTAACAGTGATTACCCTTAGGGAGCTGGGAAGGGGGAGAGCTGTGAAGAGGGCTTTCACTTCTATATCAGTTGAACTTTTCATAATGACAACATATTAGCTTAAAACTCAAAATAAGCAAATAACAAGTGATTCAAAATCTGGCTCCATTTACTTTCCATGCATTTATCCTTGTTTTAGATAATAAGATCCCCAAGGAGCACAGATGAAACTCTTTTCATTTTGTTGCTTGAAGACAGAGATCAGGTTATCCTCAGTCTTTGCTACTTTGTAAGAAACAGTCCTAGTTCCTCCACAAGACATTTTGCTGGGTACTCTTGGAAGATAATTCTTTATGAGTCTCTCATATTTCTGCACATATTTTAAGCAGAGGCACTAATTGCCTTTGTCCCTGGAAATTTTTTCAACAATATTTGTATAATAGAGAGTCTTAGAAGATAGAAACAATGTCTCCCTCTCAAACAAAAGGCAGGCATCCTTACTACCCATTATAAAAGGTTTGGGTTCCCTAAACTTAGGATTCCTCTCCTGTAAAGCAACCCACTGGATGTGTAGGTGTCACCAGGCACTCTTTGCATTGCCTGTGGGAATTGGGGCTTGGAGAACAGGAGCAAGAAGGTCTGTAATTCTGGGCACTACTGTTACTATGAATAAAGTACTATTATAAATAAAGTACTATTACTACGAATAAAGTATTAATGTCTCTGACCCAGGAGTCTCCTGCCTTCTCCATCTCTTTCCTGATCCATGAAACTGCATCAGGCTAACTAATTAGCTTTCAAGAAGGGTAAAATCTCAGACCTTTCCCCAGTTTTTACAGGAACTTTACACAGCCGAGTTAAAAATATGTTCTTGTTCTCTATGAGATTATAATCTAAAAAGATCAAACTTGTACATTTTTGAAATAGACATAACTGGGGATGCTTAAAACTGCATTGGAGAACTTTAACAATAAATTATAAAAAAGAAACAGATTTATAATAGAAAATCTGCTCAGCAAAGGATAAGACAAAATTATCAGCTATATTAAGGAAAGATAGAGAAATCTATGCCAGTGAAAGATGTGTTCCTCTTTCAATTATGTACAACAAACTTGAAGGGCTTTACTTTTTTTTTCTGTTGGGTTTACTTTATTGAATAGGCAGTAACAGTCTCAAAAACCTCTTCATCAGATGTTTGATCCCCTGACAAAACTTTTGGTTTTTGAGCTTCAACGTGGAGCTTTACTCCATCAATAATATGATTTTCCTGTTGTTCTTCTGAAGAAAAGTAAATCCAGCCTATACCTCTGTGAAAGTCGGTCTCTTTGTTAAAAGATACAGCACACTTTCGTATATGGCCAAACTGTGTACAGTCTTCTCTCAGTTCACTTGACACTGCAGTCCAAGGAATTTTTCCGAGGAAAGCAACGGGCCGGCTAATACTCATAAGCACGGCCATGGCACCCTTCACTGGTAAGGCCACCGTCTTTAGACTGAAGGGCTTCAGAGGGGACAATGGTATGTTATCCTCATAACCTGTAACTCAAAAGCCCCTGAACAGCTTGCCTTTTATGTTTGCCTGGGGGATATTGATGAGTCACATCATAAAAATCTCTCTCTCATCTTCTGAACTCTCTTGGTCGACCAAGATTTGCTTCTATACCTCCCTCCTGATGTCACTCCTGAGGCTCAGTGTGGTGAAGTACGATATGGCAACTGCTGATCACAATGACTTGGAAGACTTAAATTTCAATCACGCTTTACCACTGCTGAGTCATTTACTTTCTTCAGCCAGCACTTGGGGAACTCAAATTTCTTAAACTAATTGAACACTTAATATACAGCTATAAATTAATCACATTGAAATGATGCTAATTATTTCATTAGCTCCAAACCAATCCAATCTAAATCATCACTTATTAGAACTCAACTGCTGAATTTCTTCTTTATTTAAACTATTGATTAAAAATATGCTGTAAATTACATGTGCAGATAAATAATGGTTAATTTTCTTACTTTCTGGAAATTCAGGTATATGAGGAGGGGTGTGTGCATGTGTTTCTGATCAGTTTTCTTTTTCTGCAGCATATACAGCAGTAACTATAATTCGTAGCCACACGAATAAAGTGAGGTCAGAACAAATTTTCATTGCACTGGTCCCGTGGCAGACTGATGAGCAGAAAAGCTCTTTGCTCTCCCTTTTTTTCCTTTTTCCCTGAACATCTTGACTGGCAGGCTGGTACATAATCCTGTTCAGAGTTAATGTGTAATAACAGGATTGAGGGAAACTGACTTAAGAAGCTTGCATCTGGGTCGGGACATATCGATGCCGTACTTAACGATGTTCTCTCTGTTCACCTCTGTGAAGATAAATGTCTGAACACTGAGCTTAAAAGCAAAAAGGAGAGAGATGGGTGATGAATTGTCAAACTGTGGAAAAGAGCTTTCACCAAAGAGGCATTTTTGTTTTGTGAAGAGGCACAGAGTAAAGGAGAAATGGAGAAAATAATTAAAATTCTCTTCCTTCTCTGGGCTGTGTTAGCTGGAAACCAGATTCTTAATGGATGTGGAAGAAGCTCAGCTACTTTAACTCATGAAGAGGAGCGCTCTTGAGCACCAAGGGTGACAGGATTCATCCTCCTGTGCCCAATAAAATGAGCCAAAGGCCTGGCTGCGTAGTTCATTTGGCGATTCATCAGCTATTATACTGTGAAAAGCATCTATAATCATAAAATGCTATTGCAAATTTTATCAGCATTTAATCTGATATTCACTCTTATCTCAGGCACGGGGGCTGGAATATAAGAATCACAAGAGTAAGGGAATATTCTGTGCACCTTTGTTTTCCCTACAAGGCCCAGCTTGGTGTTTTTGAATAGGACAATTCTAACCAGTATATATGTTCAGGTGATTTGCTAGTGGCATTCGAGAGTTTAAACAGAAGGCTAAACGAGTTAAGCTTTTAAGTATAAGAATTTATAGGTGAGGTTATACCCTTCTCTTAAAAGTCTAAGAGCCACCAATTATCCATTTAGTTTGCCCAAGCACAAGAGGAGACAGATAACCACACAGTAGCATGGGGACAGTGCGGGTGGATGCAGAGAGGCACCAGCATCAACACATCCTAATTTCCATGAGATCTGGATTCTACATTATTCTGACGATATACTGTTCCACTCTATTGAGTTACAGTGAAATGTGGTTTTTATCAGTAAATAAATATGTTAACACTAATCTCAAGGTATCCCTCCAAGCTGACCTACCGCATTGTCGGGGTACATATGAACTTTTTGAATTCTCTCTGAATATATCTACGCAACTCGTTTTGCAGTTCACTCAGTATCAATACTTAACCTTAATGTTGGTGACTTTTTCTCACAGATGCCACTCTGCATTTTAGGAGTTGCATTTAACAGTACTAATATGCATCAAAGTGCAACATGCTAATGTGCTGCCATGACATCAGATAACTTGTAGCATAACCATCTTTTTTCATAGAATGGGGTGTAAGCTGGTTTTACTATAAACTTTATGAAATCAAGCACTGTATGTCCTGCTCCACTTGAGAGTCAAGCACGTAGAATTGTACCTGACTCATATAAGGCTCTATAAATATATACAAAAATGAGTAAATGAATAAATGAGTGTGTTAAACCAATTCTATTGTATTTGTGATTTTAAAAGCCCTCAATTAGTCTATTTTACTAGATAGACTTTTGCTATACCATAATCGTCTTGGGAGCATTTCTGTATAAGTCGTTTCTTTCCTGGAATTCCTCCAAAACACAAGCCCTCTGATTCTGACAACTTCAAATATCTTTAATGATTTCTTTAAAGAGCAATAAAACAGCAGACTACTAAAAAGGAGATAACTGTACCATCCCTGCTCGTGAATGGACTTAGCAAGCATTTAAGGAGCCGTAACATCAATCTTCCACAGCTAGATTTATAACGCATCCATTCTATGAATCGCTTTGACTTGGATCCTAAAGCCCCTAGGCACAATTTTGCAGGGAATTCCTATGACATACATACATTAAACTGAGAAGCAGGAAATATGATTCTCCTAGAGGCTAGTACTCACCTACTTTGATAACTCTGCGTAGTAAGTCAGGTTAGGTTGGCAGGTCATTATCTGATGGATACTGCCAATGTGGGGGAAAAAACAGGGCAAGGGGGCCTTACGTTGAATAAACTGAAGCACACCCAAGCCGTGGGATATATTTTATGAAATTAGTGGTAATAACTAGAGTTAGTACCTTCAGCATTTATTCCAGCCTAAGCACTGAATATCCATTTGTGCCTTTTTAGGTCATTTAATGAATCCATGCTTTATGAAGAAAATAACATGGTGAAATAAAGTGCTACACTTTTCATTTTTCCTTTGAGATTGGCAGTGATTTGTTCAGGTCCTCAGGTCTCCCTGAATAAGTAACAATTTTTAGAAGACCTGGGTGGACTAGCCAAACTTGACCTTGAGTGAGTTACCTGTCACAGTTCATCTCTTAATGGTACACAAATCAAATATCTTTACCACATCTGTACATTTTTAAAACACTGTTTTGATATATACTCCTTGCTATGCATATTTGGCAAACCCGTCAGCACTCCCTCCAAAAAAGCTTTACAGTTAAATGTAATTGTAAATGAAATCAAAGGGTCATAGAGGTTTATAGTTGTAGATACCATGTAATCATCCTGCCAATCCTCCCTTCTGCTGTTATTTGTCATTACATAGTATCCCTGACAAATCCCACTTTAGTTTCCCCATATAGGGGGAGCTCAGTAGCTAGCAAGATAACTGTCATTGCTAAGCAGAGTAGATATGAAATAATCATTTCTTATAAAAATAACTTCTACTTCTACTGCACTTTATGTAGTTTGCAATGCATTTTTGCATATATCATCTCATCCTATCCTCACAATACTAAAGCCAAGTAGGAATTATTAATATCAATTTCCAGATAAGAAAATTGAAGCCCAAAAATGTAAAAATATACAATTATAATAAAATGGCCTTTCAAATTTTAAGCTATGCAGCAAAACAGGTTACAGATGTGATAAACATACACCTTCAGGATCTACCTTCATTCCTTCCAAAATGCATCCCCGGCTTGAAGTAAACATTGCTTATTTAGACCTTGATGAGTTTCTGGAAGTAGCATCTCCTTAGGCCTGGAGAGGTCAGGAAACATAATTGCTACCACTAGAACAAGCATGGTGCCAGAACAGCCATTCCTGCAAAGACCAATACAGATTCATAAGGAACATATTAATGATTTATCCTATCTTCACAACTTAAAGATACTACATGCAGAACAGTAAGCTGAATAATGGAAAAATGCCCTTTTGAGAGGACCTTCCCAATAATTCATTAAAGCAACAGTCAATCAATGGTATCTCAAGTGCAATCATCTTAAAGCAAACTTCAAAGAGTAGATCCCAGATTTTACAGTATTTTCCATTGTCGTAGGTATTCTCAAATGTGTAAGTTCTGTTCTACCATTCAGCCAGCAGTTACACATATGGAGCCCCGTCACAAGCTTACTGATTTTCCATCTTAGGATACAAAAGGAGTCATTTCTTCAATTAGAGTACAATGACACTAATGAATGCACTCTGGTTGTTCCCTTTCTCACAAGACTTTCTTATCTGGCAGCTCCAGTGATGTGATGAGAAGGCGATTTGCAAGTCTGATTTGGAGGTTTTTGATCACAAGAGACTAGGGAGTATAAAGTTTCTGCTTATAGTCTTAGGGACATTACAGAAAATTAACTCTGGTAATGTATTGAAATTATTCAAATAGAAATAGACTCTTAACTTTGTGATCCTTCCTTCTTAACTTGCACAAGGACTGTGATGTAAATGAAAACTCTTACAGTTATTCTCTAGAGACTTCTGTTTAGTAACTGAATCTCTTCAAATTTTATATTATTCAGCTCTCTGGACAGTGGGCAGGAAGAGAAATAGAGACATAGTCAGGATTTCAGGTATTCTATTCACCTTCTTGATAAATTTGAACAAGCAATTCTAAACAAGTTTTAATAATCAATTGGTAAGATTTTTACACAGAAAAATAAGCTACCTTCTTTACTTCATTATTTTGTTCATACACATAGCACCACCCATCATATTACTCTCCAATATTATCTCGATTTTAAAACACTGAACATCTTGGAAGTAAAATAAACACTCACATCATCAACAAAAGTGTTATTTTTGGTCCACATATATTAGAGGTTGGAGAATCCTACATCAACACTGTATTAAGCAAGCTATAGCACTAACGTATTATTCATGAAACGACATAATGATAAAAGCAATCTACTGATAATATTATGGGTAAGTAAATGTGGAAACAGTCAGAAAAATATTTCTTTGCTTTATGGTGCAAAAAAAGAATTTATGCAGCCTACTGGTCCCTGAAAGACAGATGCATTTAATATAGACGGTTCCACTATGGAACACATTCTATTAGACCAGTGGTGAGGCTGAACTTTATCAGTTTTTGGAGGGGCCACCTAAAGTCCTTTTCCATCTGGGTGATTGAGAATACTGCCAGGTGGAGATTGGCCAGGTGCACCGAAGGAGAATAAGATGTCAGAAAGGCAAAGGGTAATTTGTTTTCTCCTCTGGGGTAAACTGGATATGTTCTTTTTTTCCAAACTGTTACGTTTCAAGGAAATATGCCTATGCCAAGTTTTGAATTATTAAAAAGCTTAACATCCATGTGCCACCTAATATGGATGCCTTTGGAGGTGGGTGAAGATCAATTTTCTGTTCCTAATTTTTAATTGAGTCTAATGACCAGAAATGACCTAGAAAGCCTTCAGCCTCAAGAGGAAAAGCATTAGGCAGATCTGGGAAATGAGATACTTCTACTTGCATGAATATTTTTTATTTCAGATTCTGTCCCTGAATCTGCCAACCTGACAATGCTCTTCAATAATGAAAAAGACGTGTTCTGGGCTTTTGCAAAGATGACACCTGCTTGAGTGACAGCCTATTCCTGCTCACCAGTTCCTTGGCTCTAGTTACACAGCAATCTGTCAGCCACTTAGATGACATGCACTCTTTAAACCATTAAAGGGTTAACATATATTATTTTTCTAATCTGGTAAAATAAATGTCTCTCCCTAATTCTTGGGGTGGTAAAATTATTCTCCAAAATAAATAACACTATTTAAAGGTTAATTACTTGATTAATCTGTATCTTCCTGCAACACTTGCTTTCTATTTACACAGACAGAAGAATCTTCCTCTGTTACATCTTGTTTTAAATCTCTTTATTCACTTCCTTTGTTGGGTTCAGGAGATAATTTTTGATGGGTTCTCAATGCAGAAATCAAACATTATCCTACTTTTTTTCTTATTGTCGTTGTTGTTTCAAAAAATCTAATGATGTTATTGACATGCAGAGAACTTGATGATTGAAAGTGGATAATCCATTTTGCCCTCCCCTCCAGGTGGGTAGAGTTAGGAATTATTTCTCATCATTGAGCAAAAAACATTTTACTTTTTGTTGGTAAGAGCTCTCCTTGGCTTTCTGAGACATCTGGAAAGTGAAAGCCTTTCAGCACAAGACACACAGTCAAGTTTTCTACACTGCCATTAACATAAAAGGTGGAATGTGGGCCAATCCACATACACATGAATATGCTTCATTCAGAATCAAATTAGTACCCAGCATTGTGTTGCTTTTCCAGAGTAGCAATAAAAGCATCAAGTGATGTCACAGACTCGGGTTGTATGTTTGGAAAGCACTGTGGGCATTATGAGCAAGAATATCTTCTATTTATTCCATCTGAAAACCTTCCACAAGATCAATGGTAACTGTATAGATTGATTATTGTACTGTAGTCAATAGAATCCTTAAATAACAGCAGTCTTTTGCCTCCTTCCTTCTCTGAAGTTTTAAAAACTTCCTGAAAAGATGAACACCACACATGCACGTTGAGCAATCAAGGAGATTTTCCACTTTGTAGATTGTATTTGCATAAGAAAATACCTCCTCTAGCACTATGTACAGGATGGATCTGCCAACTAACTCTGGGTGATAGAATGGAATATGGCCGACTGGGGAGAGGGGAAAAAATGGAAAAGGTAAGGGAAAGAGAGGAAAAGGAGCAGAAGGATACTGAATATACAAGTATATCCAAAAGAACCAACAGAACATGGTCATTCATAATAGTGACAAGGTCTCTGTTTCCTAAAACATCTGCAAGACTTCCTCTCTCAATCTAATAAATCCAGTCAGAATGCTTACTTTTATTTTCCTACAGATGTATTTGATTTCCTTTTTTACAATTCCTCAAATAATAAATTAAATATGTATATTTAAATCAATAGTAATGAATTAGGGGGAAAATCTACCAGAAAACTAAGAAACAGAAGACATTCAGAAACACCCTTCATAGAGAAAATTGAGAAATACGTTAACAAGTGGTTGTTTTTCTGTTTTTTTGGTGGCTGACCAGTACAGGGAATGAACCCTGCACCTTGATGTTATCAGCACCGCGCTCGAACCAGCTGAGCTAACCGGCCAGCCTCAACATGGATTTTGGAAGAAACTTTTAAATTCAACATACTAGCATAATTTGCAGCCATCCCTCCTGAGTCGCTCTACAGAAAGAGAAAGACAGAAATAAAACCAGAAGACAAGGCCCACTGATCCTGTTGTATTTGTTTTCTATTGCTGTGTAACAAATTACCACAACTTAGCAGCTTCAAACAACACAAACCGAGTATTTATTATCTCATAGTTTCTGTGGTTCAGGCACCTGGGCATGACTCAACTGCTTCCTCTGCTCAGGGTCTCACAAGGCTACAATCAAGGTGACAGTCAGGCTGTGTTCTCAGCTAGAACTCATGTTTTTCTTCCAAGTTCATGTGGTTGCTGGTAGAATTCAGTTCCTGGCAGCTCTAGGACTGGGGGCCTAAGCTTTTGGAGACCACCCCATATTTCCCTGCCATGTGAGGCTGTCCATAGGCACTACATATCATAGCAACTTGTTTCCTCAAAGTTATCAGAAGAGCCTCTCAAGTGCATGCTAGCAAGACAGAGCTATATATGTAGGTAGATAGATTAGACAGATAGATAAGCCAAATTATGAGAATGACATCCCATCACCTTTGCCATATTCTGCTGGTTAGAAGAAAGTACAGGTCCTGCCTACACTCAACGGGAGGGAATTATTCAGGACATGTCCAGGGAGCTACCCTAGTGTGTTATCTACCACCCCTGTGCATTCCTTACATGTCCAAGGAGCCTTTTCTAGGCAAGGAACCTCTATTTAAATGCCAATTGAGTCCCACACAAATATTTATTTCTGGTTCTGACCATTTCTCAAAAACAAAATGGAAAATATTCTAGTGTTCAATGGAATACAATTGTTCATCAATGCACGACATTACCAAACAATGGTGTAAACTTATTTGATGACGCTGTTCCCAAATTACTACCTGCTTGATGATATTCTGAGATATCTTAAAAATGCCTCCCTAATGTTTCTTTTCTGTGGCAGGAATAGTTTATTATGTGAAGAGAGCTGTAAACATGCAAGGAAATGGCCTTATGAGAAAGTTAATGTCTCCATCCAGGGCCAAGATGGTAAAGACTGAAACCCAGTGGTGTGCTTGAACAGGTTGTTAAGGAGATAGGAATGTCCATGCCTCTGTTTAAGCGCTGACACAGACATCTTCAATATATGCTGCTCTCAGAGAAAAACAGCAATGACCTCTTAACCAACTCATTGAAACTAGTAGTTGATGGATTGTGCAAAAATAAAATTGGTTAAAGCAGGGATTTTTTAAAATGGTGCATATTTTCCATAAACATTTCACTTAATCTAAAAATAAATAAATGTACATTTATTTGCTATTATTTTCATGTAAGCCCAAAGTAATTTTGTGTATATACAACTACTGATTAGGTTTTCCTGTTGTTTTTCATCAATAAATTGATCCATAGTGCATCATCTAAAGTTTAGTTTTCATTTAAAGTGGAGAAAGAATATAAACACACTAGCAAAGTACAGAGTTATAAAGTAAATCTTCTAGATTTTACTCTTTTTCTGGAGTGCTGGTAATATTCTTTTTTTTTAATTGAAACGATTGTACATATCTGTGGGGTATCACACTGAATATCAGTCAGTACCTGTGTGCTATATGTGATGTGCAAATCTGGATAATTCACTATTTATTTTATATATATATATATATATATATATATATATGTTTTATTCACATTCTTTGAACAGCAAACTTTAGCAACTCACATTTACTGAGTCTTTCAAAACGTTTGACATGGTTTTCAAAAAGATCAGCTCCCTTCCATTCTATACTCATATTTTATTCGTAAAATGTAATTAATTTGCCAAACCATTATAAACAGTTTAAATAACACTAACAGGTTTGGAGTCAAGCCCAACTAGCTCTTGATACGGGACTTACATGAGCAGGAAGACTAGAGAGTAGTCTACTGGCTACATAGCACTGAGTGCTTTGGGCAGGAGACAGCATGCTCTAGGAAGAAATGAGAAGCGTCAGCTAATCCAGTAGACTGGTGAACAGAGGTCATTTAAAAGAGCTTCTGCACATCAAAGATACAATCAATATGCACACATTCAGTAAATATTTGTTGAACCTCTACTATGTGCTAAATCATGGGAGTAAGCATTTGCTATCCAGAGAAGGAAAAAAATATGATTTTTACCCTCGAAGATTCTAATACAATGACTTTGTGAGATACTATTGCATTGTGTAATGTTTATAACATACAGGGAGTTGCTATCTTCTTTAACTCTACAAAGCTTTTGATACTAGCCTGGACTATGGCAGGTGCTGAAGAGTGGTGAGACATTCACCAAGGTCCTAAGGTGATGCCTTGGTGATTTATGACTCTTCAGTCCTTAGTTGAAGTGCCCTGTCAAATTCATTTTTAACACCAGCAAATATGAGGTTGAATTGTAAAATAGGTTCCACTTAATCCAATTTATTTTATGTAGCTGCGTTCAAGGATGCATGAAGGGGCCTCTGCTCTATAAGAAATTCTTTCAAAAAGTAGCAGAGATGGAAATTTACCCTAGAAAATCCACAGGGGTATGTTCAACTCTCCTGTTCCCTGGATATAATCAGTCAGCAAGTCATGATGCTCAGAACTGTCCATTTCATCCTCCCCGTCAAATTTACCATGTCACTGCTTTAATATGTTTCTTCTAATCTGCTGAAAAATTCTCTGTCCTTCTTCCTGACCCAATCTTCTATCTCCAGCTTCCAAAGTTCCAAAATCTGCTGTGACTCTCATTTTTAGTCCACTACAGCTCTCCACACTTCAAAGAATAATGTCTAAACTCCTTCAAATGGGAATAGATTTGCCATATTTTACCAATATCACTTATGATTGTTCCCACTCATTTGTCTAATTCCAGCTTCATAAATACATCTCCATTTCTTCTCCAAGTACACAAACTTTTTTTATACTTTTCTATCATTACAATTCTGTTCTGTGTTTCCGAAACACCCTTCTCCCTTAAATTCTTAGCAAACTCTCCCACTCATCCTTCAAGACCAACTCTTCAAGCCCTCACCCAAATCTTCCACGCAGAGTTTATCCACAACGTTTTGGACAGCTCTCTTTTACAGCACCAATTTTATTGCCCAAATATTTACTGAATCCCAAACATCAGGCTGGGTTCTAGGGATACAATAGTAAACAAGAATACAATAGTGTACTATTTTTTTATTCATTTATTTATTGTCCCTATTATGTTTTGAGCTCTTTGAGAGCAGACAGTAAGCAAATGTTATTTATTTTTATATCTCTCCCAACTATCTAATGCAGAGAGCCCATAACAGGCCCTGTACTTACATTTATTGAATGAGTGATTGAACATGAATGTCATTGAATGTAACAAAGTAGTTTTTACATTTTATTAAAACATTTTACATTCACTATCCTCAGGGTTTTAGGAAATAAATGAGGGAAGCATTCTGTTTAATATCCTTAGGACTTTTTATTGTAACAAAATTTTTCTGTTCTTATAGAATTAAAATAATATGCCTTCATTAGTTTAAAATCTAAATGGATAAATATGTCTTCATGCTGTTCCAACAATGTGTTGAAGCACAGAAAGTGTAGGAATCAGTTCACCATTTGGTATTACACACAGGTAATAAATAATCAGATGAATGTGAATTTTCAATGAATTGGCTATTTCCTTTTTGGCAGCAGTATTAGAATCACATTTACCCTTTCTAAATCTTCTATTCTAGTTGGGGTAGAAGGTAGATTAGTTCCAATCCTTAATACATAGGTGAAACTTTTCATATTAATTTCAATTCAGGAGGATGTCTAATGTCTTTATTTACACACCATGTACCACTTCTACAATATTCTGCATTGTACTGTAGTGATGGTATAATTGGCATGTGGTTAGTACTTGTCTGCTCATTTTCCCTTTTAGCCAATTGAGGTTTACATCAAAGCTTTTAAAGATAATTGGGGATCATAACTTTCTGTTTACTCAATTTCTTGAAAATCTCATCTACCTTTGATTGCCATCTGGCAACCCTTTAATTATAGGTGTTAATTTAATTATATGTGTTAATACCTTGCTGTGAGTGTAGCCAGTAGTTTTAAGACAATCCTTTATCTTTCAAAAAAGTAGAGATGAGAAGAGGTAAAGAGCCAATATTCTTAAATTAATTCATTATAAAAATAAATTTCCTATTATTTCTGGCTATTTTGGCAGAAAACTTCGGTGAAACACTATTTGTGAAATAAGATGTTTTATTAACTTGGAAACATACAGTTCCCAAGACCAACCCTGCTAAAAATGTGTAATTCTTCCCAATGCATTGTTTAAATAACAAATTGCTATGTGTTTGGTTTTTTGCTAAAATCCTGAAGATGTTGGGATATTTCAATCATTAGATCCTGCTATGACTATTAATTTTTAGCATTATTTTCAAACGTTTGAATCAGTGTCACATAGATGCTTTAAAAAGCAGGATTATAAAATCTGGATTTTGTTGGGGGAAATGTAAGTAACTTGGGAGCCCCAAATGTATATCATAGTAGCTATATGACAACAAAGGACAGGGTGGTCTTTCTAAAAAGAACTGATATTCACCACTATTCTTTCTTTTTTTATTTTTTCTAGGGGATCTTAACCCTTGACTTGGTGTTGTCAGCACCACGCTCACCCAGTGAGCAAACCAGCTATCCCTATATGGGATCCGAACCTGTGGCCTTGGTGTTATCAGCACCGCACTCTCCTGAGTGAGCCACGGCTGGCCCCTGATATTCACCACTATTCTTATGCTGATATGGATTGTCTAGTTATCTAGAAATTAAAATGCACAAATAAACTATGCTTGCTGAAAATTAAGCACTGATGAATTAAGGGTACCAATTGGAATGAATGATGGAAAAGTAAGGCCTCGGTTGTCCCAGAAGCATAATGCACGCACATTTAAGGAGCATGAACGAGACCATATATATAAAGGAAGGATTGGGAGAAGCTGACAGTTGCCACAATATGCCAATCAGCCCCTTGTTAGACATGCAAATATCTGTACTATAATTTTTTAGATTAATACATGAAAGAATAGCACAAATAAAAAAAGAAATCTGTTGTAGATCCTTGAGCAAAATATTGGCATATTTTTTAAGAACTGTTTGAAAATATTTACAGTCTTTGTACTGCCCTAGTTTAGAATTCTTACACCTCAAACTAGTGACATGTTTCCTAAGGAGACGTGTGAGGTAATTATCTAAATTAAACCACTTCTGAGATTTCTCTTCAAAACCTTTGTTTAATCAGAGGCTTTCATACATGATACTTCAATCTCCACCTCTGCCTTCTGCATAGAGAGGGACACAGAAGAAGGAAAGGAGATGCAGCCAAAGCCACAGAGGCTGAGATGCCGCTGTACAGAATGAAGATACTAGAGAAGGGAACGGAGCTCACTAAAATCTCACCGGTTCTTATCGTCCAAGTTTGTTGGCAGTCTTTGGGTGTGAAGTTTAATAATAAAACTCAAAGCTTGGAGGTAAGGCACAAAAACACTTTCTTTGTAATAGCACTTTCCTAAGCATGCCTCAGCCTTTTGGTTAAAATCAAGTGCCGTATAATAGCATTATCCTAAGCATTGTTGCCCCCCACAATCATGTCAATGGCATCACTTATATGCTTCTAAAATAATTGAAAATGTATTCGTTTTGGTTAAGTATCCCAGGCATTAGTCAGGACTTTTTTGATTGCAACTAACTGAAAGTCAGTTTGAATAAACTGAAGTAAAGAGGAGTTAGCAGAAGGATACTGAGACAGACTTCTGAATCAAAGGAACACCTGGCCGATAGGAGTGCAGCCCTCATCTGGAGGTGCTGCAAATGATGACAGTATGTCCACTGCCAGGTGCCACAGACCACATGCCATGGACCTGTTTCCTACAACCCAGGAGGGACCCTCAAAACCTCCCTGAATTGCAAAGCAGCCCAGACTGTGCACACTCTCCTCTCCTTGACATCTTAGTACCACTGTTCACTTACATTTTTCTTTGTTACCTCAAATTTTGGAGAGACAGATACTAAAAACATACATAAATTTAGGAGACAGAGAAATAACCTTCCTCCTTTCTGTCCCCCTCCCCTACTCTACCCCACCCTATGTTGTATGAAATTACACTTTAGAAGAAACTTTGTCTAGATTATAACAAATTCTCAGGAAATGAAAATTAATAGGAAAATTGAATATGCTATTTATGCTCTACAAATTTACTCTTCCTTTCATCATTTCAGTCTCACTAAATATTTTCTCTTCCATGTGTTTCAGATAACTTCCTTCTTCAAACAGTACATATAATTGTAAATATATGACAATATATGTATTACATACATTTATATGTAGCATCTTTCCATTATTCTGTAATAAAGGTAAAATAATTTCAGAGAAGCTATTCTTCAGCCTCGAACTATACTCATATGTTCAAAGAAAATGTAGCTTCTTTCTTTCTCATAATACATCTGAGTATCCCCATAAGCTGCTGTATAGCGAGTTCTGGAAGCAAACTTTAAATGTGCCAGTTTCGTGGTGTTAACAAAGCAGTCACTCTAGAATAAATGTTCAGGCTTTGAGTTTTCTGTTCCTCCCCATCTCCTCACCATATTCCCATTCAAGATGGCACCAAGGTGTATTGGGGGATGAGGAGGGTGGTGACTAGATCTTTACTGGTCCCAGATGGAGAATGACCCTTCAGGACTGGTGGCCAGCAAGGTGGCTGGTCTCACATGTACACAGAGCATCACATGTATACCCACGGCCACCATTAGTTCCCAACCATGGCCGCTCGTCCCTGTGCAAGTTGCCCCCGTCCTGTGAAATCTGAAGCCCCACCCCAGGTCTTGGTAAGCCCTTCACCCCTCAGGCCCCTCTCTCCCACCACCCTCTGCCAGTGCCACCCTGCTGCCTTCCTAAGGGGCTGGACAGCATGATAGCTGACCGGGAGGAAGCATGCCACTGGTCTCTCCAACCCCAAAAGTCTCAGCTTTCCTCATACTTTTGGAAATAGTTTAAGCACCCTTCTGTAAGAGAAGTAACTGGAGGTTCTGTGAGCCTGATCTCCCCTCACTTGTGGGTTTTCTCCCCCACAGTTCTCAGGGTTGGGTGGAACAAGCTTTTGCTTCCTCTTTGGTTGGTATCATGAGTTCTTTTTACACTTCAGAAGAAACTCTGAGATTCGAACATAATACTTAAGAGAAACATATTTTGGATTAACAAATTCTTCCACAAGCATCTTCATTTTGATTGTGTGTAATTATCATCTTCCCATCCCTAGTACATGCCCTCAGCTCCAGCCACCTTAAACCTTGTCTCTCTGCTGACTGTTTCCTTCATTGGGAGCATACTTGCTCCATTCCTACACCTGAGAAATTCTTCCTTGTGCTCTGAGAGACCCTGAAGTGGACTTTACCCAGATAAACTTCCCTGTTGAATCCAGACTGGAATAGGTCATTTGGCTCCTTTCAAAGCATCCCGCCCATTGTTGTCACAGTGCCGGGGCTGCTGTCTGTATCTGTGCTGAGCAGTTGAAATATAATGCAAGCCACGAATCCAAGCTGCATATCTAATTTTACATTTTCTAGTAGCCACATTTTTAAAAATTAAAAAGAAATAGGTGGTGTTAATTTAAGAATATACTTTATTTAACCCAATATATCAAACATTATTTCACCATGTAATCAATATAAAAATTTATTAGTGAGTTGTTTTTTTGTTTGTTTGTTTTAAATCTTTGAAATCCATGGTGTGCTCATATTTAGAGCACATCTCAATTCAGACCACCCACGTTTCAAATGCTCAGTAGCCGCATGTGGTTAGTTATTGGCTACCATCCTGGACAGTGCATCATCTCTATTTCGTAGAGTCTATGTAAGCTTGGTTAGCACCAGTAGGCACTCAAGAAATGTTTATAAAATGAACTGTTAAGAAAAGTTCTTTGTAGCAAAGAATTACAATTCTAGATGAATATTAAACATTTCTGGGAGTTCTATCTTCAGGAGAGAAAACTGATTCAGTGTTAAGTCATTCATGGGAAGAAAAAAAAGTGACAGAAAAGCAAAAGAAAAGTAGCAAAGAAGAAAATGGAGCTAACATGGTATCTCTGCCACTCAAGAAATTTTACTAAAAAATATTCAAAACACTTGAGAGGGTTGATCTGCTCAAAGGGATAGGAGCTGTATTGTTTTTCTTCATCTTTCTGTTCTGGCTTGGAAGAGAGAGAAAATTTAGTGACGTGGCTGGCAAAAAAAGATAAGGCAAATGAGACATCTTGCTGGGACTAGTAGAAGACAGTTTTCCAAAGGTGTTAGCTCAGGTGTAGGGTAAGCTCCTAATTACAGATCTGCTGCCAGAGGGAAGAGACAGGAGCTAGCACAAGAGTCTTTGAACACATGGGATTTTTCAAGAGATGTATCAAGGCTTCTAAAATCTAAGGTTGTTTGAGACTACTTTCTGGCTAAATTACACAAGTGAAGCTTATTGAACCTCTGATGTCGGGAGTGAAAGGGATTCAGACTCTGACAGAGTTGTATTTAGTTCATGTTTAGTTACCTATAAATGGAACAAAAGGCAGATGTGATGTTGGGGGTGGGGACTCCTGATGTCTTGGTTTTTATTTTATTGTTCCCATTATAAATTTCTAACTTCTTTTTGGCAGGAGGGGAGGTGACTAGCCAGTATGGAGATAAATTGTTACTTTCTATAACATTTTCCTAGATAATATTTTTAAATACTTATGCTATTCAATAAAGTTATACTTCTGCATAATAAAAAGCAAAAATTAGCAGCATGGAGTGGTTTTATCTGGGAGCTTTTGAGTCTTTTATTGGATATTCCTGATGTAAATAAGAAAAGTGACATCTATAGGTGAATACCCTGCCACCTGCAGCTACTGACTTGGCTATGGTTCTTCACAAGAGTTTGAGAGAACTCTTAATAAATTCAACTCATTTTGCTTCTGGTTAACATCACAGAATTTTCTGTAGTATATGCCCTGGTAATTTTAATAAAAGTGTTTGATTTGCTTTGTTTACAGAATGCCAACATTTATTCAATTTAATCCAGGGGAAAACCAGGCTACTGTTTGGATATTATACATTCATAGAAAGTTTGATTAAAGTGTCTTTATTTTCAAAATGCAACAAGGTCCTTATCTATTTTTAAGTATCCAACTTTTACTCATTAAGGGGGAAAAAATGGGAACTGGAATAGCCTAGTAATTGAAATGTATAAATAATCTAAAATTTCAACCTAGTAAAATATTTGCCTTCACTACTAACAAGAAGCAAAAAGGACTGATTTAAATTCTACCATGGATTTCTTATGATCTGCATTACCCTTGTTATCACTGTCCCCATTAGCTCAGATAATGGAGAGGTATGTGTACCTCGCCACTAAATGATGAAATCTCGTTCTTTACCCCCCACCCAGCATGAATTACTGCTCATCCTTAGTACACAGCTATTTACAAAAATGCTTTACATCCTTATGCACAAAGCTCCATGCTGTACATTATGGTGACATTCTTTTAAAAATGTTTTTTAAAACTAGTGATATGGAAACCAGCCTCAGTAATAAGAAGGTTAATTGTTTAAGGGACATGCTCCCTCAGAAACATGCCACAGATTTTTATTACATGAGGCACCATTGCACCTAAGATGCAAAGTAGTAAGGAATACAGAGCAGAGGAACATTTGTGTTCAAACAGGGTCAAAGGCAGAAAAGGGTAAGAGAACAAGCGATATATTAGGAAGTGCTCACCTTGCTATTTCATTATGTTGTTCATAATTTTACCTTAAAAACTGGCCATCCTAAGGGTCTTGTCACTCTACACCAGACATGAACTAAGAATGAGATTTGGTTGGAAGGTCAAGGAGAATCCCAAAAGGCCATTCCAAAAGAGCAATGTTGGAAAGGTAGCCTTGGAGGATATGAGGTGCCACCCGAGGGCATGGTGCTCATGGGTGGCGTCCAATGAGGCTCTCTTACGAAAGTCAGAAAATCAGTAACAGCTGGAGAAACATTTGCTTAAGTTTAGGCCTTTGGAATAATTAATATATCCAGCATGTTAATACAAAATATAAGGCTGAAGCAGAGGAAATAACCGAAGGAAAGTTTCCAAGAGTCCAACAAAATAAAGGTCTTATGTAGAAATAGTATAATGACTTCTTTTTCTGGGTCTGGCTGTCATAAAAATTGCTCAACTTTCTTTTAGTACCTTATCTATCCACACACTCTTTCCCATAATCATCCTCTTTGAGTTATACAATTGTTATACATGACCTTTCGTGAGAAGATAAGTTCATACAGTGAAATACCAGGCTTTGGAGTCCAATGACCTGGAATCCCATTCCAGCTTTGCTACTTAGCTGCTGTGTGGAGACTCGGGGCCTCAGGACTGTCCTGTACAATATGGGGATACTAATAAAACCACAGGATGGTTGGCGGGATTAAATGAGATAATGCTTACAAATCCCATCCCCAATAGTAAAGGATCCTTACTGGGAACTTTTTCTTTCCTCCCTTATCTGGCTTATCTCTTTGGTGCCCCGGGCGGGATTAAATGAGATAATGCTTACAAATCCCATCCCCAATAGTAAAGGATCCTTACTGGGCACTTTTTCTTTCCTCCCTTATCTGGCTTATCTCTTTGGTGCCCCGGTCTAATCTGAGTCAGGATTTTCTACCATCCCAACACCCTTCAAAGACTTATCCTCTCCTCTTTAAAACACTTACTGCACTTATTCCATTCCATAAGGCTTTGCTCAGTTAAGTAGACCAGAAGGTAGAACCACAAACATTCCCTCCCCTGCACTGCCAGCAAGACCCTGCAAACTAAAAGTCCAGCTTGGAATGAAGTGGGATGGTGGCTCTTTCCCTCTAACTCCTCCCAGCCCAATTAGGCCCTTTAAACAAGAGGATCTGGGGAGAAGGTGCTAAAGACAGCAGACAGTCTGAGTAGAGGCCAAGACTTTTTATTTTCCCTCCCTCCATCTGCTTCCAGTTGTTGCCAGGAGACACCTAGAGGAAGGAGAATCTGCAGGTTTTAATCAGGAAAATGGAGCTTTCCCTCTCATCGAGTTTAAATTTTTTTCAGAGGAGTAGATAATTTGGCATTTTAACCCTTTTAGAAAGATTTCTTAGTGGTAAGAGTTCTTGTCCAGAACTACAGATTTCTTAGTGGAATTTCCTGTGAATTAATTCATTGAGTTTGTAGAAAATGCTTCTGTAGATTTTAAGAGTCACAATTTTCTCATTCGGATGTTGTGCTAGTTTTAACCTGTCAGGTTATAAATATCCAAGTGAGTTCTTCTCTATTTTTAAATGAAATTTTTTTTT